>NC_134837.1:268351539-268651539 GCF_004210375.1 Tachypleus tridentatus
GTCAGGGACATCAGAAGCCGCGGGTCTTATTTATCAGTCGGAACACAGAATGCGGTCTTTATTTAATCAGTTAGTCGGAAACATCAGAAGGCAGGTATTCTATTTCATCAGCCATTCAGGAACACAGATTGGCGGGTTTGTCTAACAGCTGCGGCAGACATAAGGTGGTCCCGTTTTAGTAGTAGCTGGCAAGCACGGTGCAAGGCCGCGGGTCCACTAGCAGTTATCGCGGAACACAGTAGCAGGCGGGTCTTGGTTTAACTGCCAGTCAGGGAAATATCAGAAAACGGGTCTTTATCTTAACAGTTAGTTACTCGCAAGATCCTGAAATGGCCTATTCTGGTTTTAATAAGTTAGTCAGGAAATATCAGAAGGCAGGTCTTATTTCATCAGTCAGGCAAGATAGAATGATTTATTCTTATTTCAATCAGTCAGGAAATATCAGCATATGGTCTTCTATTTAATAGTCAGTCGCGGGAACATCAGAACGTATTCTATTCAACAGTTAGTCAGGACTACAGGAAGCGTATTCTTTGTTTAACAGTTAGTCATGGCAGACAGAAGCTGTGGTCCTGGCCTGGCAGTTAGTCAGGGAAATATCAGAATGCGTGGTCTTTATTTTAACTGTTAGTCAAAAGCGCGGTTAGCCGCGGGTCTTTATTTTAACAGTTAGTCCGGAAATATCGGCTGCGAGCCTTGGTTCAATACCAAGTCAGCGGCAGACCTGACGGCGGATCCATCTTAATAGTTAATCCTTGGCAAGACAGAAGGCAGGTCTCATCCAGCAGTTAGTCAGTAAGCAGACCTAAGGCGGTTCCTTTAGTAGTTTGCCGCGCAGACAGAAGGCGGGTCCTGCTCTAGCAGTTAGCTGTGGCAGACAGAAGACGGTCCGTTTAGCAGCCAGTCAGGACGACAGAAGCTGCGGGTCTTTATTTAATTATTAGTAGCAGGGGTAGCTGTTAGCTGCGGGTTTCCGCGGTTTAACTGTCAGTCAGGAAGACAGAAGGTGGGTTTTATTAATAGTTAGTTATGGCAAGACCTAGGAAGGTCTATTCTGTTTTATCAGTCAGTCAGTGGATAGACCCGAAGGCGGGTTCTATTTAACAGCTAGTCAGGAAGACAGAAGGTGGGTCTTTTAAACAGTTAGTGCAGGCAGACTGAAGGTCGGGTCTGTTTAACTGTTAGTCAGGGAATATCAGAACGTCGGTCTTTGTTTAACAGTTAGTCATGGCAAGACAGAAGGTGGTCTTTATTTAACTGTTAGTTGTGGAACAAAAAGTGGGTCCTGTTTAATCAGTTAACCTTGGACAAAACAGAAGGTGGGTCCATCGAGTTAGTTAGCTCGCGCAGACGCAAGACGGGTTCCTTTTTAGTAGCTGTGGCAGACGCAAGGTGGGTCCTGGTTTAGTAGTTGTAGCAGACAGAAGGTGGGTCCTGGTTTAGTAGTCTGTCATGGCAGACAGAAGGTGGTCCTGGTTTAGTAGTTAGTTGCAGGAAGACCGAAAGCGGGTTTTGTTTAACTGTTAGCCGTGGAAATACAGAAGGCGGGTCTTTGTTTAACAGTTAGTTGTGGAAGAATGCAGAAGGTAGGTCTTTATTTTAATAGTTAGTCAGGAGAGACAGAAGGCGGGTTTTTAATAGTTAGTCAGTGCAAGACCTGAAGGTGGCCTATCTTTGTTTAACTGTTAGCGTGCTGGAAGATCAGAACGTCGGTTTTGTTTAATAGTTAGTCATAGCAGACAGAAGGCGAGTTTTTTAACTGTTAGTTGTGGAAAAGACAAAAGGTGGGTTCTGTTTAATAGCTCAATCTTTGGCAGACAGAAGGTGCGGGTTCATTTAGCAGTTAGTTGTAGCAAGACGCAAGGCGGGTCCTGGTTTAGTAGCGCGGCAAGACAGAAGGTGCGGGTCTTTTTAGTAGTCCGTTATGGCAGACAGGCGGTGGGTTCTGTTTTAGTAGTTAGTTGTAGGAAGACCGAAGGTGGATCTTTGTTTAACTGTTAGTTGTAGAAATATCAGAAAGGCGTGTTTTGTTTTATAGTTAGTTGTAGAAGACAGAAAGGTGGGTTTTGTTTTAATAGTTAGTTATGGAGACAGAAGGTGGAGTTTTGTTTAATAGTTTGTTGTGGGAAGACAGAAGGTGGAGTTTAGTTTAATAGTTAGTTGTAGTAGAAGACAGAAGGTGGGTTTTGTTTAATTGTTAGTTGTAGAAGACGAGAAGGTGGGTTTGGTTTAATAGTTAGTTGTGGAAGACAGAAGGTGGGTTTTGTTTAATAGTTAGTTGTGGAAGACAGAAGGTAGGTTTTGTTTAATAGTTAGTTGTGGAAGACAAAGTGGGTTTTGTTTAATAGTTAGTTGTGCAAGAAAGAAGGTGGGTTTTGTTTAATTGTTAGTTGTGGCGGACGAAATGTATATTCTAAATGTTATCTTTAAATACTCTTAGTTTAAAGTAGAACAGAATGAAAAATAGAATGTGAAAAACACATTTTTTAGCTAATCAAACAAATTTCGCCATATTTGTTACGGTTTTAAAACAACCGTCCTTGTTTCTTCTATCAATACAATAAAATTGAAGTCTTTATAATATATACAGATAGCTTTCCGATAAACACGCTATTTTCAGCGAATATAACTTAATTAAGTATTGAGCGAAACGCTAGCATGTAGGACAGTGAAGCAAAACATTGATTTCAAATACACGAATATAGCTTAAATTTTGTAACAAAAAAAAACAAAGCTGCCTATTGACAGTCTTACAGATTCATTATTAATTTTTTCTAATTGATAAAGATAATAAGTCTGTATATAATGACACATATTTCTAAAGATCGAACTGTAAGCACTACAGGTTTAATCTATGGCTAATCACGAGTCCGTTAAGTCAGTAACATGAAACATTCCGTACAACCAGTTTACAATCGTTTAATTAGTTCACGAGTGGTGAATCCATTACTACGAATCTATTTGATGAGTCAACTATTTCAAATATATTTTGCCCTCATTTATTGGTCCTCTCTCTGGACATTCTTTTTTCAAAACTTTACTTTCCAATTGGCTAAACGGTCAGGTATGGGCGTACCCAATTTGTAATGTTTGTGCGTTTGCTTGAACTTACCAAGATGTACGGTACTATGGTTTGTAACACTAAACTTGAACTTACCAAGATGTACGGTACTATGGTTTGTAACACTAAACTTGAACTTACCACTATGTACGGTACTATGGTTTGTAACACTAAACTTGAACTCACCAAGATGTAAGATACTATGGTTTGTAACACTAAACTTGAACTCACCAAGATGTAAGATACTATGGTTTGTAACACTAAACTTGAACTTACCTAGATGTACGATACTATGGTTTGTAACACTAAACCTGAACTTACCAAGATGTACGGTACTATGGTTTGTAACACTAAATTTGAACTCACCAAGATGTACGGTACTATGGTTTGTAACACTAAACTTGAACTTACCTAGATGTACGATGCTATGGTTTGTAACACTAAACCTGAACTTACCAAGATGTACGGTGCTATGGTTTGTAACACTAAACCTGAACTTACCAAGATGTACGGTACTATGGTTTGTAACACTAAACTTGAACTTACCTAGATGTACGGTACTATGGTTTGTAACACTAAACTTGAACTTACCAAGATGTACGGTACTGTGGTTTGTAACACTAAACCTGAACTTACCAAGATGTACGGTACTGTGGTTTGTAACACTAAACTTGAACTTACCACGATGTACGGTACTATGGTTTGTAACACCAAACTTGAACTTACCACGATGTACGGTACTATGGTTTGTAACACTAAACTTGAACTTACCACGATGTACGGTACTATGGTTTGTAACACCAAACTTGAACTTACCAAGATGTACGGTACTATGGTTTGTAACACCAAACTTGAACTTACTAAGATGTACGGTACTTTGATAACGAAGATAAAAGTTAATAAAACATAGAACATTTTATTTACATCTTTGAACTTCTTGGAATAATTGAAAATTGTGTTAAAATTATAATATTATAAGATAATAATTAGTTTCTTGATTATTAAGAAAAGCGGTAAATGGACGGATAAAACAATGTACATACAATACATACAGCTGAGTTGTGTGTAGAGAATTAGAACAATTTTAGGTCTAAAGAACTTTGTTATTCATTAAGAGTCGGGCGATCTTTAACTGTGAGTGGACATTTCGTAATATAGAGTTCAAGGTTTCTAGTGATGATAGGAAAACTAGATATTGTGACCTGTGTTTTCAGTATGTGTACGAATGGTTGAGTGGCAAAGTTTAAGCAGTGAACGGCTGGTTCTATTAGATATTCCTAAATGTTCACAGATTGTAGTTTTTAAGTGGCGTTTTGTTTTACCAATGTACGTGGCCTTACAGTCGCTACACGAACCGTGAACATAGAGGTTTAGGTACTTCATCTTTGTACTGAACTAACTTAATTATCAAAGCTAAACTGTTAAACCTTCATCTGAGCATGAGATTCTGGGCTGGATCCTGTTTATAGGGAATGAAGTCATGAGATTATGATAACGTTGATGTACATTTTGTTACAGAACACGGTCTCTGTGACCCCACGTGTTCAAGTTGAAGTTGTTATAGAACAGGGTCTCTGTGACCCCACGTGTTCAAGTTCAAGTTGTTACAGAACAGGGTCTCTGTGACCCCACGTGTTCAAGTTGAAGTTGTTACAGAACAGGGTCCTGTGACCCAAAGTGTTCACGTTGAAGTTGTTACAGAACAGGGTCTCTGTGGCTTCACGTGTCCAAGTTGTTACAGAGCAGGGTCCTGTAACCCCACGTGTTCAAGTTGAAGTTGTTTCAGAACAGGGTCCTGTGACCCCAAGTGTTCACGTTGAAGTTGTTACAGAACAGGGTCTCTGTGGCTTCACGTGTCCAAGTTGTTACAGAACAGGGTCCTGTGACCCCAAGTGTTCATGTTGAAGTTGTTACAGAACAGGGTCTCTGTGACTCCACGTGTTCAAGTTCAAGTTGTTACAGAACAGGGTCTCTGTGACTCCACGTGTTCAAGTTCAAGTTGTTACAGAACAGGGTCTCTGTGACTCCACGTGTTCAAGTTCAAGTTGTTACAGAACAGGGTCTCTGTGACTCCACGTGTTCAAGTTCAAGTTGTTACAGAACAGGGTCTTCACGTGTCATAATGTATGTTATATTAGTATCCATGTCTTTACGTGTCTTCTAAACTTAACCAGGTTTAAATATTCTTAATGTATGTTATATTGGTATCCATGTCTTTACGTGTCTTCTAAACTTAACCAGGTTTAAATATTCTTAATGTATGTTATATTGGTATCCATGTCTTTACGTGTCTTCTAAACTTAACCAGGTTTAAATATTCTTAATGTATGTTATATTGGTATCCATGTCTTTACGTGTCTTCTAAACTTAACCAGGTTTAAATATTCCTAATGTATGTTATATTGGTATCCATGTCTTTACGTGTCTTCTAAACTTAACCAGGTTTAAATATTCCTAATGTATGTTATATTGGTATCCATGTCTTTACGTGTCTTCTAAACTTAACTAGGTTTAAATATTCCTAATGTATGTTATATTGGTATCCATGTCTTTACGTGTCTTCTAAACTTAACTAGGTTTAAATATTCCTAATGTATGTTATATTGGTATCCATGTCTTCTCAACTGATTAATTTATTTGTAGTCAAAGTTCTCACCTGAGTGTTTCCAGATCTATATTCTGTTCTGATAAAGAACCTCCGGTAAGTTTAGAAATATATCCAGTATTCTCACCTGAGCGTATCCAGATCTATATTCTGTTCTGATAAAGAACCTCCGGTAAGTTTAGAAATATATCCAATAATATCATCAAAATAAGGACTTTGCAACAACCAGAAATTTAGTAAGTCCTTCCAGAACGATATATTATTCGTGTATTTCAGCCCTTTCAAATTTTCTATTTTGATAGACAACTTGGTATACGGACCTACCTATATACATGAACTACAATAAAACCAGTGAATTTCTCGTTACTTTTTATGAAACGTTCGTCACGCCTTCACATTACTTATTTTCTACGTAATTACCATGAAGACCTGGTGAGAAGAAGGAGAAAAACAGTAAATAATCCATCTTGTGAGAACACATAACAACAGTTTTTATATCTTCATAATGTAAATTACATTTAAAAATAAGGTATCATAGCAAAAACAGCACAACTGACAAGAGCTTATTATAATAGTACATTACTTCAGATCTAGATATCAGAGAAATATTTTTATCTTCTTCACCTAAGTCATCGAACTGACATTTTTATATTTTTTTCGCTTTAAAAACTACACAGAAATAACGGGAAAGATGAGCATTATTTATAACTATGAAGTCTTGCATGGCCAGGTGGTTAGGGCGCTCGACACGTAATCTGAAGGTCGCGGGTTCGAATCCCCGTCACACCAAACATGCTCACCTTTTCAGCCATAGGGCGTTATAATATTTCGGTCAGTCTCACTATTCGTTGGTAAAAGAGAAGCCCGAGAGTTTGAGGTGGGTGGTGATCTAGTCTTACACTGCTCAATTAGGGACGGCTAGAAAAGAATAGCCTTCGTGTAAAATTCAAAAACAAAACAAATATAGAAAAATACTTAGACCCTAGGGATAAAAAATGTAAACATCAGAAAAAGGAAAGTCTGAACGACGTCATACAACCCTGCCATTGGAGTTGTTTCAATGCAACTCGCATACCAGCAAATTAGTTTCATAATAAAGACTACTTCACTTGTAACCTGACTCTGTCTTAATCACAAAAACAACAGACCATGATATATTTTAACACAAATACTTTTAACTTTAGGTATGCTATAATAAATGTCTTTAAATGTTTCCCTATGATTAAATATTAATTTTACTCCGTCACTTAAACATTTGACGCCACGAACACATTGAAAAAAAATTGTATGAAGCCACCTCATCTTACACTAACTCTAACTAACTCTTCAATGATGTTACTTATCAAAGAACGCATTAAAAAGGAGTGTATGAAGCCATCTCATCTTACACTAACTATAACTAACTCTTCAATGATGTTACTTATCAAAGAACGCATTAAAAAGGAGTGTATGAAGCCATCTCATCTTACACTAACTATAACTAACTCTTCAATGATGTTACTTATCAAAGAACGCATTAAAAAGGAGTGTATGAAGCCATCTCATCTTACACTAACTATAACTAACTCTTCAATGATGTTACTTATCAAAGAACGCATTAAAAAGGAGTGTATGAAGCCATCTCATCTTCCACTGACCCTAACCAAGCCAACCCTTCACTCCTATTAACCAAGGAACATGTTGAAACACAGTGTATCAAGCGACCTGATCTTCCACTAAACCTAACCAACTCTTCAGTGGTGTTAAAGAACACATTGAAAAAAGTGTATAAAACCACCTCATCTTACACTAATCCTAACCAAATATTCAGTGGTGTTACTTACTAAAGAACACATTGAAAAAAGTGTATAAAACCACCTCATCTTCCACTAAACCTAACCAACTCTTCAGTGGTGTTAAAGAACACATCGAAAAAAGTGTATAAAACCACCTCATCTTACACTAACCCTAACCAAATATTCAGTGGTGTTACTTACTAAAGAACACATTGAAAAAAGTGTATAAAACCACCTCATCTTACACTAACCCTAACCAAATATTCAGTGGTGTTACTTACTAAAGAACACATTGAAAAAAGTGTATAAAACCACCTCATCTTACACTAACCCTAACCAAATATTCAGTGGTGTTACTTACTAAAGAACACATTGGAAAAGAGTGTATGAAACCACCTCATCTTACACTAACCCTAACCAACTCTTCAATGGTGCTACTTATCAAAGAACACCTAGAAAAAGTGTATGAAACCACCTCATTTTACACTAATCTAAACAAACTCTTCAGTGGTGTTACTTACTAAAGAAAACGTTGGAACAGAGTGTATGAATCGCCTCATCTTACATTAACCATAACCAACCCTTCACTGGTGTTATCTACCAAATAACTCCTTGAAAAACAGTGTATGAAGCCACCTGATCTTCCACTAACCATAACCAACTCTTCAGTGGTGTTACTTGTCAAAGAATACCTTGAAAAACAGTGTATGACGCCACCTGATCTTCCACTAACCATAACCAATCTTCATTAGTGTTACTTATCAAAGAATACCTTGAAAAACAGTGTATGAATCACCTCATCTTACACTAACCCTAACCAACTCTTCAGTGGTGTTACTTATCAAGAAAGTGTCTGAAGTTAGTACATCTTCAGGAACCTCTTATAGTTGGGTTGATTAATGTGACCGGATTTAACCGAATAGTTAGCTTGCTCAGAGAGCGATTTGTAATATTTAAGCACGAAAATTCCGAAATCGAAGCTTGTGACTTTGATTTTTTGAGCAATGAGTATTGAATGTTTGTCATTAAAGTTAGTAACCCTCGTCTTCAAACTTGTTGTAACAAATGGGTTTTATAGATATAGTTCCGACTATTACCCCATTTGTTGTATCCCCGCGGGTCTGATTATCTGCATTGATCGAAATTCATCATCAGCAATTGATGTAAAGGACATTGTGCGGTTGACATACCATTATACACTTTTCTACGTCTTAAACCTCTAGTGTCAAAAATATAGGAGACTCAAAACTTCTATTTTATGGCAAATATAATTAATTATGCGAATAAACAGAGACCAAGAAACTGGGCGGTCTATAAATAACAAATAATAATCCTCTGTTTTCTGTACGAAGTTAAGATATTTATCTGAACTTGAATACAAGACATATATAGATAAAATATAACCAACAACCTTGAAAGAACTTGAACACAGGTGATAAAAAACTATAAACATTTCAAATTTATTCTAATCAGTAAGAGCATTCAGAATTAACAACACCACAACAAGCATACCAAATCAACTTTTCATTGTTATATGATATTTTACGAAATGCTTCGAGACCGTTGTAACAAATATATCCTTTACAACATTTGTGTTTTTTCACGCAAAACCAAAGAAATAAATGATAGAATACAAAAATATTGTTTTCGATGTGTGTACTTCAGTAATTCACATCAAGACACGAAATTTGGTTCCATTAAATATTTTGATTATTTATTTATTATTAATTTATTTATAATTAAACACGTAATTCGTAATATTTTTATGTTTTTAAACTTACTATAGCTACAGCAAGGCCTAAAGCAGCAACAATAAGCTCAGCAGTTCAGATATATACTTATAACTTGTATTTTTATTATATAGAACAATAATTACTCTAACAAATAGCGTTACAAAACATGTTTAAATATTTAATGTATAACATACATCTTATTATTTATCACTATAGCATTTAATGTTTAAGATATGATATACTTTTGTATAAATAGTATATAATGTACAACATTGCGTGTTTATTCATATTGATTTCTTAAGCTTGTCTTCATCGTCTTAAAGAAAGAAAAGACAGATATTACTTAAATCAAACCGAACTGAGTCATATTGCTAGTAGAACTTTGAAGAGATAATTGTGGAAAGTCTATAATAGTAGAAGAAGTAACGTTATTAAAGTCATCTTATCAACACTGGGCACTTGATGTCGAAAACTGATATAACTAAAATGAACAAACAGCCAGCAGACACATAATAATCTATAACGTAAAAGCAGATGTCGTAGTAGGAACGGTATCACTCTGTCTGCACTGCACACTGATAAATGTGATTTAACGGGATTACACAATTGGAGAGAAGACAACCCGCATTTCGTCCAGTGTTGAACTTCAACGAATCATTACAATGTCAAATGACACTTACATTGTAAACTTCTCATTTCTTTACTACAACTTTTATCTAAGTTTTTCAACAATTACAATTATGTTTTAAAGTAGAATATTACGAAATAAAAAATAACATTGCTGTCTGATTGTTTCCAAGACGGAATTACAGTTTAATGTAACACATATAATTGATATATCAATATTTTAACATATAATCGACATAATCTATATATCAATATTCAGTAGATAACTGATACAATATTTAATTTATATATTAATATTTTAACATATAATCGATATAATTTATATATCAATATCCAGTGGCTAATTGATATAATATACAAATTATATTTTAGTGACAAATTGTTTAACAAAACATTCACAAATAAAGAAATTATCAAATTAATCTTCATTTGATATTACGTCTGTTTGGTATAGATTAGGTCTTAGCGCCATCTCTCGCATTAATTTCTAGTCATGTTGATTTGTAGGTTCTCGTGGTTAAGCCTCTCTATTCATTTTCACTAAACCACAATGGCCGATAAGCATTAGTAACAGTTTTTAGTTTGTTATCATTCAGGTTAAATATGGCTGAAATTGAGCAGCAAACCCACACACTCAAAGGACGGATACAAAAGTATTGGTTAGGCCCTGCAAACTTGATTAACAGTTTCTTACTCAATTTTTCAAAAGAACTAAACCTATGGATAGTTATCATTCATTGCGAACTTTGAAAAACAAATTTCCTGAATTTTATGAAATTATTCAAATCAAAGAGCGTTGAGCGTCACGTGATATCAGATTAACCAATTAGTGTAAATAATCATACATGATACATCTATACCGAGTACATAGGGGGTGCTCAAAAGAAAATTAAAACGGTTTCCATTACTATAAATAAAATTATTAACAGTTTCACAGAGTAAGAACAACCAGCAAATATTTTAAATAAAGTTGCTGATTCTGTAAAGTATAAATCTCTTCATAATAACATGGTTACAATTATAAAACAGGTTACTATCGAGAGTTACTTTCTGTGGTTTGATTTCTGCACTGATAAAAAAGTCGTGATGTCTAAACAAAAGCTTCTTAGGTGTGAATAAAAAAAAATACTGAGTATATAACAGGAAATCAGAATTAGTGTCCAAATTGGAAGCTACACTTACAGCATTAGTAACAATAATACAGTAAATATTTGACATAAGTATGAATTAGTGTCCAAACTGGTAGCTACACTTACAGCATTGGTAACAATAATACAGTGAATATTTGACATAAGTATGAATTAGTGTCCAAACTGGTAGCTACACTTACAGCATTGGTAACAATAATACAGTGAATATTTGACATAAGTATGAATTAGTGTTCAAACTGGCAGCTACACTTACAGCATTGGTAACAATAACACAGTAAATATTTGACATAATAATGAATTAGTGTCCAAACTGAAAGCTACACTTACAGCATTGTTAACAATAATACAGTGAATATTTGACGAAAGTATGAATTAGTGTCCAAACTGGAAGCTACACTTACAACATTAGTAACAATATTAGAGTGAATATTTGACGTAAGTATGAATTAGTGTCTAAACTGTTAGCTACACTTACAGCATTGTTAAGAATAATACAGTGAATATTTGACGTAAGTATGAATTAGTGTCCAAACTGGTAGCTACACTTACAGCATTGGTAACAATAATACAGTGAATATTTGACATAAGTATGAATTAGTGTCCAAACTGAAAGCTACACTTACAGCATTGGTAACAATAATACAGTGAATATTTGACATAAGTATGAATTAGTGTCCAAACTGAAAGCTACACTTACAGCATTGGTAACAATAATACAATGAATATTTTACGTAACTATGAATTAGTATCTAAACTTATTATAGTAAAGTACTGCACCATCTACACGGGAGTTAGATTTGTGTTAGAATAACGTGTATGTTTTATTATTGTACAGTATTGTACTGTCTACACGGGAGTTAGATTTGTGTTAGAATAACATGTGTTTTGTTATTGTACAGTGTTGTACTGTCTATAAGGGTGTTAGATTTGTGTTAGAATAACATGTTTTATTATTGTACAGTATTGTACTGTCTACACAGGAGTTATATTTGTGTTAGAATAACGTGTATGTTTTATTATTGTACTGTCTACACGGGAGTTAGATTTGTGTTAGAATAACATGCATGTTTTATTATTGTACAGTATTGTACTGTCTATACGGGTGTTAGATTTATGTTAGAATAACATGTGTGTTTTATTATTGTACAGTGTTGTACTGTCTATACGGGAGTTAGATTTGTGTTAGAATAACATGTATGTTTTATTATTGTACAGCATTGTACTGTCTATACGGGTGTTAGATTTGTGTTAGAATAACATGTATGTTTTATTATTGTACAGCATTGTACTGTCTATACGGGTGTTAGATTTGTGTTAGTATAACATGTGTGTTTTATTATTGTACAGTGTTGTACTGTCTATACGGGAGTTAGATTTGTGTTAGAATAACATGTATGTTTTATTATTGTACAGCATTGTACTGTCTATACGGGAGTTAGATTTGTGTTAGAATAACATGTATGTTTTATTATTGTACAGTATTGTACTGTCTACACGGGAGTTAGATTTGTGTTAGAATAACATGTATGTTTTATTATTGTACACTATTGTAATATCCACATACAGTGTTGCTATTAACTTTTAAGTTATATTACTAATGTCAACAACTCTGCATAACTGTAGTATATTTGCTATTTCTATCATTGGCTATCATAAACGTATGCGTTACTGAAACAATATGTTACCATGCCACATTCTCCCGGGGTACTTGTTCATAAATAACTTACATACAGTTTCAGTGTTGAGAGCAGTCTCATAATGATTATGTGTTTAAGGTATTAGTTTGTGTACACCCCAGATAATTATTCAGCGAGGGGAGAGCATATGTCAAATATCCACATGAACACAAACTTGGTGGCGGTATATTTTATATCACAAAATCAGTAATGTCGAGAAAAGCCACTTGTAGAGAAATATATATGCAAAAACGGCTCGTTTTGGTTGAGAAAATATTTTACGTAGAAGAGCGAACAACGTTTCAACGTTTGGTAAAACGTTTTCTTCAAAAATAAAGATATATAAAATATTGAAAAATTATATAAATCACCATTTGTAATTAATTATGTAAAACTTCAGATGTTTTCAATAAGAATATAAAATTCTCAAATTATTATATTTCGATTAAAAATTATATTATCACAACCAGATACACAGTATAATTATATTATACTGTTTGTTTCTTTATTTGTTAAATTTCGTGCAAAGCTACTAGTGGCTATCTGGTTAGCCGTCCTGAATTTTGAAGTAATAGATTAGTTGACATTACCCATCATCAAATGTTTAGTTACTCTTTACTAACAAATAACGTCTCCCGCTAATAAAGCGGTAAGTCCACGAATTTACAAAGCTAAAATCAAGGGTTTGTTTCTCCTCGGTAGATACAGCAGATAGCCCGAACTGGTGTTGCTAAAAGAAAAATATACGCACTAACAAATAATGGGATTGACCTTCACTTTATCGTTCCTGTGGCTAAAAGGAGCGACATGTTCGGTTGAGGGTTTTGATTCCGTTATCCACAAATTATCAGTCGAGTGCCATAACCGACAAGCACTGACAGACCCCGGTTATATTATATTGAGTGAAAACATTTATAATATAGAAGTAGGCTAAGGAAAGAAAAGATGCTAGTAATAATAGTCGTTAAATCGTTTAATTCCATGTATAAAAACGATATTATATTGCAATAAGAAAACAAGAGACGATGACAAAAGTCATAAATAAATGAAAAACTGGACGAAGATGTGTCGTTCTTTTTTATTATTTTTAGAACGATTGATTATCATATTAATGACATTGAAAAATTGTTGAAATTATCTCAAAATCCCAGGTTTCTCTATGTCAATCTTTGTGTTTAATGTTTGTTTGTACATTCTTACAGGGCCTGGCATGGTCAAACGCATAAGGGGTGCGACTCGTAATCCGAGGGTCGCAGGTTCGCGCCCTCGTCGCGCTAAGCATGCTCGTCCTCCCAGCCGTGGGGGCGTATAATATGACGATCAATCCCATTATTCGTTGGTAAAAGAGTAACCCAAGAGTTGGCGCTGGGTGGTGATGACTAGCTGCCTTCCTCTAGTCTTACACTGCTAACTTAGGGACATCTAGCACAGATAACCCTCGAGTAGCTTTGTGCGAAACTCCAAAACAAACATACATTCTTACATGTATGTTTGTTTTTGAAAAAGTAAGAAAGTTCTTATCCATGTATTATTAACAATTATACCACATTTGTAACAAGACTATGTATGAAACCTGCAACATAAACTTATTGGTTTATTTTTGAGACAAAATTTTTGTTTGTTTGCATAAAAATCGAATAATTTACACATACAAAAAACTAAGGACAATAACGGACTGGTAGTTTATCTAGATCATCCCATCCGATAAACTACATTTCAAAATTAAAGACTTATAACTAACCCTTATCGTTTAAATATTTATCAAGCCTTCTCTTGAACTCCATTTTTAACTAACTGTATTTACCACACCTGAAGGCAATCCTTTCTAAAGGCCAATCACCGCGTAAGAAAAATAACACCGTTTCAGCAGAAGATGATGGTTACCTTTCCAACATTTCTGTTTTTGTTTCCTAGTTTTATCATTCTCATCATTAAGGACCCACAAAAAAAAAAAAAAAGGTATAAACTTACCATTTCACTTAACAATCTTTAACACCTCAATCAGCTCCTTTTTAACTTTTCTTTTTTTAAAGAGATATTTAAGTTCAGAGATATTAACCTATTTTCCTACTATTCTCAGGTAATATACTACTCTTGGTAACCACCCTCTGAAATCTTTCTAACAATTCAGTGTTAAATTTAACGAGTGTCAGAATTCTGAATAATTTGCAGGAGAAATTATCCTGTAGAGGGTGCTAGTGGGCACAATGTTTTCCCGAAATTAGTCGTAGTCGTAGGCTATGTACTATTACGATTAGTATTTCTGGAGTGTAATTTTTATGAAAACTTTGATAGTAAGAACAATATGGAGAATAGTAAATTCAGTTTTGTATGCTTGTGCCTTTTGGTATACGTTTCAACGGTAGTGTAATCTGTAAGTTTTAAGCATTTCAGGATAATAGCATGTTGCTTAACTTAGTTTATTGTCGTATTTCTGTTCTGGAAAAATTCCATATGTTATTTTAACTATTAAACTACTAGTAGCGACCTTTGAATTGAATGAGGAAAAGTTTATACAGTAATTCTTATTTCCATGTTTGTACTGTTAGTATCATTGCTGTTAAATATTAGTGAAAGCGATAATGACCTATAATGTTAGAATAAACTGTTAAGTATTGACTAACGTAAACTGTTTCATAAGTTTTTAATGTCAGGGAGCGTTATTGTTTTCATATTACATAGTATGTTTAATAGCTTGCAGGATCTAGGTGCTGCAAGGACAACTTAAGAAAATAAGTGATTATGTCTGGTCACTGGAATGTCGACAGTATTGGTGATGCACTGGCCGCTGATTTTGATGGAAGCCTGTCTGGTTTGGGGATGGAGTTGGGAACTGGCTCTTTTAACATGAGGTAGGATCAAACTATGTTTGTGGACATGAATGATTACATACTTTCAATATAAACCTTTCCTCACAAAAGTCTGTTCAGTTGACAAAGTATACAAATATATATATATATATATATAAATCTAGTTTCAGTGGAACTTTAAGTGGAGTAGTTGGTTTGAGAACTGTAGTAAACTTCAACTGCATGTTGAAAGACAATAAGATGATAGTTTGGTTTCTGTATAAAAACCACAATGGTGTTGCTATTTCTTTCAGCAAGTGTTTATAGTTCAATAAAGTATCAAAGTAAATGTACCTCAAGCATTCTTTGAATTGTCCAAGGAATATCACAGTTAGATTTTTTTACCAAAATATAAAATATATTTTTTATGTTATTAAAGCAGTATGCTTTACTGAGGTAAAATAATTTAGTATTTTGTGAATTATTCTGTGCCTTTTATGTTTTTCTGAGATGTTTACACATGCAGAATTAATGTGAAGCAATAAATGAGGGCAAATGTTAAGTGTTTGTGTATTCAGAATTGAACAGTTAATTGGAATAATTGATTACTGTGATTAGGGTTGTCATTTGTACAGTGAAGGGTCATGGACTCTCATTGTTCTTTTCTAAGAGCCCCACTGAGAAAAAAAATAACAAAAAGCACTTTGATATCAATGAAACACATTATATACAATTTACACAGTGTGTTGATATCAATGAAACACATTGTATACAATTTACACAGTGTGTTGATATCAATGAAACACATTGTATACAACTTACACAGTGTGTTGTTTCCTTTGTGATTTTTATCATTAATGTTAAGTACACTTTCATACTCAACAAAAAAACTGTTATTTATAATGTACATTGCATGTTATTACCTTCATCATGTGTTATAAACTATTTATAATGTACACTACTTCTTACCTTCATCATGTGTTCAAAACTATTTATAATGTACACTACATGTTTCTTACCTTTGTCATGTGTTAAAATCTATTTATGATGTACACTACATATTGTTAACTTCATCATTTGTTAAAAACTACTTATAATGTTCACTACATGTTGCCACCTTCATCATGTATTAAAAATTATTTATAATGTACACCATATGTTGTTACCTTCATGATGTTAAAAATTATTAGTAATGTACAACACTACATGTTGCTTACCTTCATGTGTTAAAAACTATTTATAATGTACACTACATGTTGCTTACCTTCATGTGTTAAAAACTATTTATAATGTACACTACATGTTTCTTACCTTCTTCATGTTAAAAACTATTTATAATGTACACTACGTGTTTCTTACCTTCTTCATGTTAAAAACTGTTTATAATGTACACTATGTGTTTCTTACCTTCGTCATGTTAAAAACTGTTTATAATGTACACTACGTGTTTCTTACCTTCATGTTAAAACTATTTATAATGTATTTTACGTACACTGTTTTCTTACCTTCATCATGTTAAAAACTGTTTATAATGTACACTACGTGTTTCTTACCTTCATCATGTTAAAAACTGTTTATAATGTACACTACATGTTTCTTACCTTCTTCATGTTAAAAACTGTTTATAATGTACACTACATGTTTCTTACCTTCATCATGTTAAAACTGTTTATAATGTACACTACATGTTTCTTACCTTCATCATGTTAAAACTGTTTATAATGTACACTACATGTTTCTTACCTTCATCATGTTAAAAACTGTTTATAATGTACAGTACATGTTTTTTATTCTGAGTAAGTGTTGAAATTATAATATAGAAGAGGATAAAATGAACATCTTTTAAAATAAACATACAAGTATCTTCTGTTTTTAAGGTATCACTTAATGAGTATTTGATTTATTGCTTTTCTCTGATTATTTTGGTCCAATTAACATTCTGTTTATAAACAAATTATTATAAGGATCTGCTTGTGTATGAACTAATAAAATTTAATATCTTACAAATTATTTTCAAATAGGAAATAAAGAAACACCTTTGAGGTTTTAAAATTAAAGCTACTAGTCATGTGTCTCAAAAATGTTTTTCACTCGAGGAATATGAAACACTTTCATGTAACAAACAATGTTTTATATTGCTTTCTGGGAATAATATTTAATTTTATTGGGCTGTTTGGTTTAACCAACTTTGTAACTACCATAAAAATTAGGAAATGATTTGAAATTTCAAGTATTTTCTTACTGAAATGACTGCAGATTATAACAGAAAACTGTTTATCATTAGTAGTTTAACTAACAGATTATAACAGAAAACTGTTTATCATTAGTAGTTTAACTAACCGATTTTAACAGAAAACTGTTTATCGTTAGTAGTTTAACAGATTATAACAGAAAACCTCAACTGTTTATCATTTGTAGTTTAACTTTGTAACAGTATACACCTGTTTATATTTTGTTTGTTTTTTTTTGCCCTTTGAACAGTGTCTAATATTCACATCATATAATTAGCAAATCATGTGGAGAATGTGATATTATTATTATTTTACTTTATTTAACCTAAAAGTTTTTATATATTACTTTCATAACAATAAATGAAGAATGCATGTGAGAAACAATATATGAAGTGCTTATCTGGGTCTTGTTGACTGTCCATGAAATGCAACTTTAATTTTTTTATTATAATGGTACTGCCATATTAAATAATATTAACTTAATTAAATAATGCACCAAATAATATAACTATTACAATTTATCTGGCTATCTAAGTGTGTGTCAGAAGCTGTTAAAGACTCACCTAAGTTCATTGATGAATTTTCCATGGGAATATAGTTTAAAGTAGAAATAAAATAGACAATTCTCTATACAGAGAATAAATTTAAATTTTTGCTTTCTGTTTGTTAAAAATAACAAAATATTGAATGTTAGAGGGAACTATTAGTAATACATAAATGATAGGATGTGATATGTTGGTGTGGTTGAAGGAGTCTGATTTTGACATTTATGGCTCTGTAACGAAATAAGATAGAAGGCTATAAAAATTATGCTTTGCTTGAGCAATGACAACATCATAATAAATAATTTGTTAAATTTTGTATTTTTTGTAGAGGTGGTAAAAATTAACCATTCACTATAGTCAGTATTGTCCATCTAAACTGCAGATACTTTCCATAGTCAACTAACTGCCCTCTGAGGTTATCATTGTCCTGTACTGAGGTTAACATTGTCCACCAGATTTGGTAATGCTTTCCAAAGTCAATTAATCATACCCTGAGGTCAACATTGCCCTATATTAAGGTTAAAATTGTCCATTTAAGCAGTAGATACTTTCCAAAGTCAATTTGCTGTGTATCAACAATGATTTTCTAGAACCTATTTAAATTCATAGATGTCTAGTGGATATAACATGAATTTCCAGTCCTACTTGTAGATTTTTTGAAGGAACTGCCACATTGACTTAAATATGTGACTTGATGCTATGTTTTGTAAACTGTTTATATAGCAAAGTGCTTTGAGTGAGTGAAATTGTTGATTACAAGGTTCCTAAAAACATGTATTTCACAAAAAAAAACCATTAATATCACAGTTTATTCTAGTAATTATCACTGACCCCCTATGTATTTTTTTATCAGTGTTTTCCACTGAATGTTATAACAACAAAGAAATTAAACAGTATGATGCAGTATGTGGAGCCGGTAAGTAGGAAATGTTATAAAAACAAGTCAGTGATCTGTTGATTAAAATGAAATTCAATTTCTTCATACTAACTTATGTATTTCAAGATTCTAGCCAGTCACACTTCTACCTATCATTGTACAGCATGTTTCATGTTTTTATTACACTAAACAACTTTTTTAACAGTCTCAAAACTTTAGGAACTTAAAGTGTTTTTAATTAAGACTTGAGATTCACATAAATTATACACATTAAGTCTAACAAGTTTCAAGAGTTCTTGTTTTGTCTGTTTAACCAAGGAAAACATGCTATTTGTTATTTGTGAGAGAACATGTGAAAACCATGCTTTCAACAAGATTAGTGGTGGACTTGCTCTCATGAATAATTGATTTGCTAGATGTACTAGCAGGGAATGACTCAGAAGTTTAGTATTGTGACAAAAATACATTTCTTGCTTAATACATGTTTGCTTATTTCTTCCTACAGACAGCTGTACATAAATAAAACCTATAGTACCAAGTTCCAGCTCCTTTACGCTTGCATTAATAAATACATTTATTTGGGAATTAATGGTGATATACATACATTGAATTTGAAGTAATAAAAAATGGCTCAAATAAAATAGAATTATTATTTATGTGACTATTTGATCACTGAAATCTGTGAAATGAGCCATACCAGTTCACTTTTTGTCTTAAAGTTAAATATTCCTTAAATTACAAGTTCAAAAATATGAAGATGATTGGATATTTCATCTATTTGAGTGGTGCACAAACGTTTTGAGTCAGGGGCCACAAAAAATGGAGATTAAAATTGTCCCACAGTTCTTTCACACAAGATGGACATCATATTGAAGAACATGCAAATAACGATTACATCAAAGAGTTTGCACATTATTCTAAGAAATGTTATGATACGTCATCTGTCACAAAGTCAGTGCGATGGATGGTGCTGCATGTCATCTACGAGCTTAGAAATGTCCGGCTTGATGTTTGACGTTGAAAGACGCAAGACTGCAGCAGATGATCATCAGTCAGCTGATTGCGAGTGTTGTTTTTGTTCAGTTTCATATGCGAGAAAGCCTGTTCGCAGCAGTATGTGCTGCCAAACATGCTGGTGTGGACAAGTGCGTTCTCTTTCAGATTAGCAAATGTATCGGGCAACATTTTGTAGGAGTCAAGCAAACTGTTTTCTGTGTAAATATCACGCAGTTCATCAGATGCCTGGAGATCAGTAAGTTGGAGCTGACACTGACACACTGAACGGATCAGCAAAACTTTCATCAACAATCTGCATTGGTCAAAGTCATGAAACCATGAGTTGAAGGATTGAATTGAGGTATCTAGCTTCCCAACATAAACTTGTGTGTCAATGTTTTGATTCTTCTGTAGCTGTGACTGAAAAGTGGGAAAGTGCACAAAGTTGCCTCCTGCTGCTTGCTGCTGGAACAACTGCAACTTTGTCCTGAAAGCTGAGATGTGATTTTCAAGCTGACAGACAAGCTGATTTTTGCCTTGCATCTTCAAATTCAAGTGTTGTGTCATGTCAACCAGAAAGGTCAAATCAGCTTGCCATGCTGGATCAGTCATGTAAATCACTTCTGTGTCTTTTTTCTTTCTTCTGAGGGATTCTATCACCTCATCAATCAACTCCCAGAATCTTCTGAACATCTTCCCTCGACTCAGCCAGCGTACTTCACAGTGATACACAAGGTCATCATAGTCTGAATCAATTTCTTCAAGAAGACTTCAAAACTGATGGTGATTGAGCCCTCATGATTTGATGAAATCAATAATTTTCGTCACTAATGCCATCAGTGCCTGAAAACCAAGTTCTTTACTGCACAGGTTTTGTTGGTGAATAATACAGTGCAACTTCACCAACTGTCTGTGCTTCATCAACAGTGCTCCAGCCCGCTACTTTCTTCGGTCATGGCTGGTGCTCCATCAGTTGTCACACCAGTTTCGTGAAATCCAACAAAACACTACTACACAGTCATACTGTCTCCTCGAATAGAGCAGATCCAGTTGTCTGCCCTTTGTGGAACCCATGCCGATAAGTTCCTTTGTGAAATCAAACGATGACGACACACCACGAACAAAAACTAGTAGCTGTACTGTTGAACTGATGTCAGTCGACTTGTCTGCTGCCAAAGAGAAGTAGACAAAGTTGACTGCTTTATTTGTAAGCTGCCTTGTCACGTCTGCTGAGAGGTGTGAAATTCTTCGTTGAAGTGTCATACGATTCAAAGCCACCATTTGTAGCTTGTGAACTGCTTCCAGACACAACTTTTCTGATGCAGTAATCATACATTACTTGACAAAATCACCATCAGTGAACAGTAGGCCAGATTTTGCTATCATCAATGAAATATCGTAACTGACCTCACATGCTGCATCTAAATCTGCTGACTGCTTTGAGAAAACATTCTGCTGATGATTCAGCGACAGCTACAGAGATTCAATTCGAGCTGTTCGTTCATCACTGACAACGTTGTGTAAATCTTTATGCTTCGACTCATAATGATGCTTTATATTGGATACCTTTGCCACTGCTACTGTCAAATGACACAGCAGACAAATCACGTTCTTTTGTTGTTGAACAAAACAGTATTGCACAGTCAGATCATCATGAAACTGCCAATTTTCTTCGTCAACTTTTCTTTTACGATTAGCTTCCATTTTTGTTACGAAATAATATCAAAATAGTGCTCGTAAGTAAATCTCGAAGAACAATTGGAATGCCTGAGATTTCCTAATAACAGAAATATTGCCTCATGGCGCCAATGATTAAATGCATATCTATTAACGAGTTTTGCTTGTTAAATTTTCTTTATTCCTCGACACAAATATGGAACCATCCAGTATCTAATCTAATGCATATTCTTCTATAGTGCTTAATCTTTATGCAGGTGCGAACTCTAAGCTCGCGAACTCTCTATGTTTGACTTTCCCTTTGGACATCACGGGCTACTCGGCGAATCGTTGTGGGCCAAATCCGTGCTGCAGGCCGAACTTTGTGCACCACTGATCTCTATTTCTTACATTTATTAATTATAGGTGTTGTCTGATTGGATATTTCAATATACATTCCTTGCATCTATTAGTTATAGCTGTTGTCTGATTGCATATTTCATCTACATTACTTGCATCTATTAATTATAGCTGTTTGATTGAATATTTTAATATACATTCCTTACATCTATTAATTATAGCTGTTGTTTGATTGGATATTTTAATATACATTCCTTGCAACTCTCAGTTATAGCTGTTGTCTTTGATATTTTAATATACATTCATTCTATCTATTAGATAGCTGTTGTTTGAATATTTTAATATACATTTCCATTTATTAATTATAGTTATTGTTGCACTTTCCCTTTGGACATCACGGGCTACCTATTAATTTATAGCTGTTGTTTGATTGCATATTTCATCTACATTACTTGATCTATTTTATATGTTTGATTGAATATTTTAATATGCATTCCTTACATCTATTAATTATAGCATTCCTTGCAACTCTCAGTTATAGCTGTTGTCTGATTGGATATTTTAATATACATTCATTCTATCTATTAGTTATAGCTGTTGTTTGAATATTTTAATATACATTCATTCCATTTATTAATTATAGCTGTTGTTTGATTGAATATTTTAATATACATTCCTTACATCTCTTAGTTATAGCTGTTGTTTGATTGGATATTTTTTAAAGTTTCTTGCAACTGTTTTCTATATTTCATTTGTTAAGAAGAAGGATGGTAGAAAATCACAAATATACATGGTTTTGTAACATTTTAATGAAACAAATATTTTAGTCTTGTTTTCGATACATTTTGATTTACTAATGTTTATATGATGAGTATTAGTTGATTATGCAATAAACAGTTTTAATTTGTGTATTTTGAACCAAGCAGAGAACTTGAAACGTGAGCAATCCAAGACTAAATGTTTTTTCCTTCTAAACGAAGAAAGATTTACATGTTAATGACTGACAATGGTAGCCCTAACTTTGACACATCATCTCATTTATTACAATACTCTTTTTACTTGTATTTCTTCTATGTGTAATTATCAACTTTTGAGTATTGTAGTGTTGAACATTCTATATAATGAGTATAAGTGATTCACAACTGTCTTCTAGTGACACACTGATGGCCTTACCAACATTGAACAGTTTAAAACAGGAAAAGGAAGCAAGAAGGTAAGTGTGATGTGCAGTAATAATGGTACTTATTGGCATATGTAAATATCACAGCTCTGCTGTGTACTCTGGGTACCATTCTATTGTTGTATTGGTACCTTAGTTTTGGCTGTTTCTAAAATGTCAGTAAAATTCTTTCAAAAGCTTGTTAATCTCACCAAACTGCTCAGGGAAAGTTTTCTTTGCTGTCAGTTTGGTTCTATGTATAAGGCAGTGAACGTCAAGCACTCATTGTTTTGACAGTTGGCGGGTGCTTTGAATAGTTGGCATGTGGTTTGAAGTTGTAGAGTTCAGTCAGTTCTCTCTTTTTCCCAAAATTGACAGTAGTACTATCCATACCTTCTCCATTAGTTTGTTTATGGAATTCGTTACTACTGCCTCAACCAGAGTAGCTACAGGACACTCATCAACTGTTTAAAATTCTCCGTCTCCCAATGCAATCAATTCCTTTATCAATGCATGGAGCAAGTTGTCTGAACTCACTGAATCATGTGATATCATTTGTACAAAACTCAACAATTGTGTTTTGGGTTCAAGCTCATAAGCTGTTGTAATATAAATAAGTTCAGCCTTGTATATTAGTTGCTTCTTTGCTACCTCACTGCTGTCTCTCAGCAAGCTATTAAAATTATGAAAAACAACAGAGTTACTAACACTGTTTGTCACTTGCTGGGTAAGATTGTGATTAAATATGTTTGTTATTGTTAAATGATGAAGTTCTATTTAGTCTCACTTCATCAACTGTTTCATCTAATATCCAGTTTTAAATTATTGTATGCCATGTCAATAATATATAATTTCAAACTTCTGTGTGCTATGTCAATAATATATAATTTCTTCTATGTGCTATGTCAATAATATATAATTTCAAACTTCTGTGTGCTATGTCAATAATGTATAATTTCAAACTTGTGTACTGTGTCAATAATATATAACTTCAAACTTCTGTGTGCTATGTTAATAATATATAACCTCAAACTTCTGTGTGCTATGTCAATAATATATAACTTCAAACTTCTGTGTGCTATGTCAGTAATATATAATTTCAAACTTCTGTGTGCTATGTCAATAATAAATAACTTTGAACTTCTGTGTGCTATGTTAATAATATATAATTTCAAACTTCTGTGTGCTATGTCAATGATGTATAATTTCAAACTTCTGTGTGCTATGTCAATAATATATAACTTCAAACTTCTGTGTGCTATGTTAATAATATATAACCTCAAACTTCTGTGTGCTATGTCAATAATATATAACTTCAAACTTCTGTGTGCTATGTCAGTAATATATAATTTCAAACTTCTGTCAATAAATAACTTTGAACTTGTGTGCTAAATATATATTTCAAACTTGTGTGCTATGTCAATAATGTATAATTTCAAACTTGTGTGCTATGTCAATAATGTATAATTTCAAACTTCTGTGTGCTATGTCAGTAATATATAATTTCAAACTTCTGTGTGCTATGTCAATAATATATAATTACAAACTTCTGTGTGCTATGTCAATAATATATAATTTCAAAGTAAAGTTGATATATAATCGAAGCATCGTGAACACTTTTAGAAGGTTTTCTTTATACACACAATCAATATGGATGATCCTTTAATTTGCTTTAAAATCAAGTGGCTTACTGTTTTGTACTACATCAAACAATTATTGTTCTGGTACTTGTCCTTGTAGTAAAGTACATGTATTTTATCACTTGGATTCTGCTGAATTATTTGACGTTTTATAGTGACCCACACAACACTAATGGCAGCAGTGAAGCCAACAATCAGTGTAATGAAAACGTGGTTCGACCTTCACAAATGGTCCTTCAAGGGAAGAAAAATAGACTGGTTCTCGGTAATTATGGTGACTGTTCTCTTACCACAAAGCGGTTTTGTGTGAGCACAGAAAGAGAAGCAACTGATACTTCACAAGCTAGCAGGTAAATTATGACTGTTTTGTTATACTGATCCTTCATAATACTTCACAAGCTAGCAGGTAAATTATGACTGTTTTGTTATACTGATCCTTCATAATATTATCATTATAACTTTATATGTCAGTTTTCATTATAAGATTATTTCATCTTAACACTTCTGTAGATCTTCCAACTTCGCATCTTAATGGTTTGGAAGATTTAAGCTTACTTTAATGTTCAGACATTCACTACATCTGGTAGGTAGAACACACCTTTCTTTAATGTTCAGACATTCATTACATCTGGTAGGTAGAACACACCTTAATGTTCTTTAATGTTCAGACATTCACTACATCTGGTAGGTAGAACACACCTTTCTTTAATGTTCAGACATTCATTACATCTGGTAGGTAGAACACACCTTTCTTTAATGTTCAGACATTCACTACATCTGGTAGGTAGAACACACCTTACTTTAATGTTCAGACATTCACTACATCTGGTAGGTAGAACACACCTTTCTTTAATGTTCAGACATTCATTACATCTGGTAGGTAGAACACACCTTTCCTTAATGTTCAGACATTCATTACATCAGGTAGGTAGAACACACCTTTCTTTAATGTTCAGACATTCATTACATCAGGTAGGTAGAACACACCTTTCTTTAATGTTCAGACATTCATTACATCAGGTAGGTAGAACACACCTTTCTTTAATGTTCAGACATTCATTACATCAGGTAGGTAGAACACACCTTTCCTTAATGTTCAGACATTCACTACATCTGGTAGGTAGAACACACCTTTCTTTAATGTTCAGACATTCATTACATCTGGTAGGTAGAACACACCTTTCTTTAATGTTCAGACATTCATTACATCAGGTAGGTAGAACACACCTTTCTTTAATGTTCAGACATTCATTACATCTGGTAGGTAGAACACACCTTTCTTTAATGTTCAGACATTCATTACATCTGGTAGGTAGAACACACCTTTCTTTAATGTTCAGACATTCACTACATCAGGTAGGTAGAACACACCTTTCTTTAATGTTCAGACATTCACTACATCTGGTAGGTAGAACACACCTTTCCTTAATGTTCAGACATTCATTACATCAGGTAGGTAGAACACACCTTTCCTTAATGTTCAGACATTCATTACATCAGGTAGGTTTCTTTAATGTTCAGACACACCTTTCTTTAATGTTCAGACATTCATTACATCAGGTAGGTAGAACACACCTTTCTTTAATGTTCAGACATTCATTACATCAGGTAGGTAGAACACACCTTTCCTTAATGTTCAGACATTCATTACATCAGGTAGGTAGAACACACCTTTCCTTAATGTTCAGACATTCATTACATCAGGTAGGTAGAACACACCTTTCTTTAATGTTCAGACATTCATTACATCAGGTAGGTAGAACACACCTTTCTTTAATGTTCAGACATTCATTACATCAGGTAGGTAGAACACACCTTTCTTTAATGTTCAGACATTCATTACATCAGGTAGGTAGAACACACCTTTCTTTAATGTTCAGACATTCATTACATCTGGTAGGTAGAACACACCTTTCCTTAATGTTCAGACATTCATTACATCTGGTAGGTAGAACACACCTTTCTTTAATGTTCAGACATTCATTACATCAGGTGGGTAGAACACACCTTTCTTTAATGTTCAGACATTCATTACATCTGGTAGGTAGAACACACCTTTCCTTAATGTTCAGACATTCATTACATCTGGTAGGTAGAACACACCTTTCCTTAATGTTCAGACATTCATTACATCTGGTAGGTAGAACACACCTTGTTGTGGTTTCACTGAGAAGTGTGTGTTTTATATTATTATTATTTTTAATATTTTTCTTTAATCTGTTGTTCAGCATCACTCTTTGATTTTAATGTTTATATTTACTGTAACCCACCCATTTTATTTTGTGTCAAAATCAGTGTATCATTAGAATAAGTTCAACATTATGTTTCACAGAAATTTCCAAGTTGGTTTTTCCTCACAGTGACACAAACCACTTCTCTTGGTGTATTTTATTAATAACGGGTTATATTTCATTCCATAACTAACATTGTGTCTTTTACCTATGATACATTTTCTACTGTCTATTATATGAATTTCTGTGAATGTACTACTAGAGCAACTAATTAGTTGGCATTTTTAATTATTTTAAATGTAAGAGTAAGTTGGACGTTGACCATTAAATCTTGATCTCTAGGTATAATTACAGTTCATCAGTACCTGACCTCCATGTGTCCTCCATCACTCATGTATTCCAGCTGTCATCAGATTCTGTCTTCAGTTTTCATTGTCAGAATGTTTCAACACAACAAAATAATTCTTCAGTGACTCCCCATGGTTTCCATAATGCTGAATTTCAGTACATACTTGGAGCTGCCACTGCCTTAGGCACCAGAAAACATGATGAAACTATGACATATCTAAATCAAGGTATTTAGTATTTAAATAAGTAAAATTAGTGTACGCTTCTCACTTTCTACAAATTTTCATTTACCACACCTTTTGAATGTGTAAATTTATTGTTTTTTTCTTGGTTCTCTCCATCCTTGCATTACCTATAGTACCTATATTATAAATGTTTCATCTCCAACCTCGCATTACCTATAGTACCTATATTATAAATGTTTCATCTTTGACATTCAATATTCATGAGGTGAAAAAATATAATCAGGTGGAACTTGTGTAACATTTATCATGTTTTATGATTTTGTACTCATGTAGTATGGTTCAATACCATGAAGTGAAGAGTACCGGTTATGTATTCTGTACTTATCTTTGATTTCATACTGTGAAGTGAGGAGTACTGGTTATGTATTCTGTACTTATCTTTGATTTCATACTGTTTAGTGAGGAGTACTGGTTATGTATTCTGTACCTTTCTTTGATTTCATACTGTGAAGTGAGGAGTACTGGTTATGTATTCTGTACTTATCTTTGATTTCATACTGTGAAGTGAGGAGTACTGGTTATGTATTCTGTACTTATCTTTGATTTCATACTGTGAAGTGAGGAGTACTAGTTATGTATTCTGTACTTATCTTTGATTTCATACTGTGAAGTGAGGAGTACTGGTTATGTATTCTGTACTTATCTTTGATTTCAAACTGTGAAGTGAGGAGTACTGGTTATGTATTCTGTACTTATCTTTGATTTCATACTGTGAAGTGAGGAGTACTGGTTATGTATTCTGTACTTATCATACTGTGTGAGGAGTACTGGTTATGTATTCTGTACTTATCTTTGATTTCATACTGTGAAGTGAGGAGTACTGGTTATGTATTCTGTACTTATCTTTGATTTCATACTGTGAAGTGAGGAGTACTGTTTATGTATTCTGTACTTATCTTTGATTTCATACTGTGAAGTGAGAAGTACTGGTTATGTATTCTGTACTTATCTTTGATTTCATACTGTGAAGTGAGGAGTACTGGTTATGTATTCTGTACTTATCTTTGATTTCATACTGTGAAGTGAGGAGTACTGGTTATGTATTCTGTACTTATCTTTGATTTCAAACTGTGAAGTGAGGAGTACTGGTTATGTATTCTGTACTTATCTTTGATTTCAAACTGTGAAGTGAGGAGTACTGTTTATGTATTCTGTACTTATCGTTGGTTTCATACTGTGAAGTGAGGAGTACTGGTTATGTATTCTGTACTTATCTTTGATTTCATACTGTGAAGTGAGGAGTACTGGTTATTTATTCTATACTTTGTTTCAAACTGTGAAGTGAGGAGTACTGTTTATGTATTCTGTACTTATCTTTGGTTTCATACTGTGAAGTGAGGAGTACTGGTTATGTATTCTGTACTTATCTTTGGTTTCATACTGTGAAGTGAGGAGTACTGGTTATGTATTCTGTACTTATCTTTGATTTCATACTGTGAAGTGAGGAGTACTGGTTATGTATTCTGTACTTATCTTTGATTTCATACTGTGAAGTGAGGAGTACTGGTTATGTATTCTGTACTTATCTTTGATTTCATACTGTGAAGTGAGAAGTACTGGTTATGTATTCTATACTTTGTTTCAAACTGTGAAGTGAGGAGTACTGTTTATGTATTCTGTACTTATCTTTGGTTTCATATTGTGAAGTGAGGAGTACTGGTTATGTATTCTGTACTTATCTTTGATTTCATACTGTGAAGTGAGGAGTACTGGTTATGTATTCTGTACTTATCTTTCATTTCATACTGTGAAGTGAGAAGTACTGTTTATGTATTCTGTACTTATCTTTGATTTCATACTGTGAAGTGAGGAGTACTGGTTATGTATTCTGTACTTATCTTTGATTTCATACTGTGAAGTGAGAAGTACTGGTTATGTATTCTGTACTTATCTTTGATTTCATACTGTGAAGTGAGGAGTATTGTTTATGTATTCTGTACTTATCTTTGGTTTCATACTGTGAAGTGAGGAGTACTGGTTATGTATTCTGTACTTATCTTTGATTTCATACTGTGAAGTGAGGAGTACTGGTTATGTATTCTGTACTTATCTTTGATTTCATACTGTGAAGTGAGGAGTACTGGTTATGTATTCTGTACTTATCTTTGATTTCAAACTGTGAAGTGAGGAGTACTGGTTATGTATTCTGTACTTATCTTTGATTTCATACTGTGAAGTGAGGAGTACTGTTTATGTATTCTGTACTTATCTTTGGTTTCATACTGTGAAGTGAGGAGTACTGGTTATGTATTCTGTACTTATCTTTGATTTCATACTGTGAAGTGAGGAGTACTGGTTATGTATTCTGTACTTATCTTTGATTTCATACTGTGAAGTGAGAAGTACTGGTTATGTATTCTATACTTTGTTTCAAACTGTGAAGTGAGGAGTACTGTTTATGTATTCTGTACTTATCTTTCATTTCATACTGTGAAGTGAGAAGTACTGTTTATGTATTCTGTACTTATCTTTGATTTCATACTGTGAAGTGAGGAGTACTGGTTATGTATTCTGTACTTATCTTTGATTTCATACTGTGAAGTGAGAAGTACTGGTTATGTATTCTGTACTTATCTTTGATTTCATACTGTGAAGTGAGGAGTACTGTTTATGTATTCTGTACTTATCTTTGGTTTCATACTGTGAAGTGAGGAGTACTGGTTATGTATTCTGTACTTATCTTTGATTTCATACTGTGAAGTGAGGAGTACTGGTTATGTATTCTGTACTTATCTTTGATTTCATACTGTGAAGTGAGAAGTACTGGTTATGTATTCTGTACTTATCTTTGATTTCATACTGTGAAGTGAGAAGTACTGGTTATGTATTCTATACTTTGTTTCATACTGTGAAGTGAGAAGTACTGTTTATGTATTCTGTACTTATCTTTGATTTCAAACTGTGAAGTGAGGAGTACTGGTTATGTATTCTGTACTTATCTTTGATTTCAAACTGTGAAGTGAGGAGTACTGTATGTATTCTGTACTTATCTTTGATTTCATACTGTGAAGTGAGGAGTACTGGTTATGTATTCTGTACTTATCTTTGATTTCATACTGTGAAGTGAGGAGTACTGGTTATGTATTCTGTACTTATCTTTGATTTCATACTGTGAAGTGAGGAGTACTGGTTATGTATTCTATACTTTGTTTCAAACTGTGAAGTGAGGAGTACTGTTTATGTATTCTGTACTTATCTTTGGTTTCATACTGTGAAGTGAGGAGTACTGGTTATGTATTCTGTACTTATCTTTGATTTCATACTGTGAAGTGAGGAGTACTGGTTATGTATTCTGTACTTATCTTTGATTTCATACTGTGAAGTGAGGAGTACTGGTTATGTATTCTGTACTTATCTTTGATTTCATACTGTGAAGTGAGGAGTACTGGTTATGTATTCTGTACTTATCTTTGATTTCATACTGTGAAGTGAGAAGTACTGGTTATGTATTCTATACTTTGTTTCAAACTGTGAAGTGAGGAGTACTGTTTATGTATTCTGTACTTATCTTTGATTTCATATTGTGAAGTGAGGAGTACTGGTTATGTATTCTGTACTTATCTTTGATTTCATACTGTGAAGTGAGGAGTACTGGTTATGTATTCTGTACTTATCTTTGATTTCATACTGTGAAGTGAGAAGTACTGGTTATGTATTCTGTACTTATCTTTGATTTCATACTGTGAAGTGAGGAGTACTGGTTATGTATTCTGTACTTATCTTTGATTTCATACTGTGAAGTGAGAAGTACTGGTTATGTATTCTGTACTTATCTTTGATTTCATACTGTGAAGTGAGGAGTACTGGTTATGTATTCTGTACTTATCTTTGATTTCATACTGTGAAGTGAGGAGTACTGGTTATGTATTCTGTACTTATCTTTGATTTCATACTGTGAAGTGAGGAGTACTGGTTATGTATTCTGTACTTATCTTTGATTTCATACTGTGAAGTGAGGAGTACTGGTTATGTATTCTGTACTTATCTTTGATTTCATACTGTGAAGTGAGGAGTACTGGTTATGTATTCTGTACTTATCTTTGATTTCATACTGTGAAGTGAGGAGTACTGGTTATGTATTCTGTACTTATCTTTGATTTCATACTGTGAAGTGAGGAGTACTGGTTATGTATTCTGTACTTATCTTTGATTTCATACTGTGAAGTGAGGAGTACTGGTTATGTATTCTGTACTTATCTTTGATTTCATACTGTGAAGTGAGAAGTACTGGTTATGTATTCTGTATATCTTTGTTTCATACTGTGAAGTGAGGAGTACTGGTTATGTATTCTGTACTTATCTTTGATTTCATACTGTGAAGTGAGAAGTACTGGTTATGTATTCTGTACTTATCTTTGATTTCATACTGTGAAGTGAGGAGTACTGGTTATGTATTCTGTACTTATCTTTGATTTCATACTGTGAAGTGAGAAGTACTGGTTATGTATTCTGTACTTATCTTTGATTTCATACTGTGAAGTGAGGAGTATTGTTTATGTATTCTGTACTTATCTTTGGTTTCATACTGTGAAGTGAGGAGTACTGGTTATGTATTCTGTACTTATCTTTGATTTCATACTGTGAAGTGAGGAGTACTGGTTATGTATTCTGTACTTATCTTTGATTTCATACTGTGAAGTGAGAAGTACTGGTTATGTATTCTGTACTTATCTTTGATTTCATACTGTGAAGTGAGAAGTACTGGTTATGTATTCTATACTTTGTTTCATACTGTGAAGTGAGAAGTACTGTTTATGTATTCTGTACTTATCTTTGATTTCATACTGTGAAGTGAGGAGTACTGGTTATGTATTCTGTACTTATCTTTGATTTCATACTGTGAAGTGAGGAGTACTGGTTATGTATTCTGTACTTATCTTTGATTTCATACTGTGAAGTGAGAAGTACTGGTTATGTATTCTATACTTTGTTTCATACTGTGAAGTGAGAAGTACTGGTTATGTATTCTATACTTTGTTTCAAACTGTGAAGTGAGGAGTACTGGTTATGTATTCTGTACTTATCTTTGATTTCATACTGTGAAGTGAGGAGTACTGGTTATGTATTCTGTACTTATCTTTGATTTCATACTGTGAAGTGAGGAGTACTGGTTATGTATTCTGTACTTATCTTTGATTTCATACTGTGAAGTGAGGAGTACTGGTTATGTATTCTGTACTTATCTTTGATTTCATACTGTGAAGTGAGAAGTACTGGTTATGTATTCTGTACTTATCTTTGATTTCATACTGTGAAGTGAGAAGTACTGGTTATGTATTCTATACTTTGTTTCATACTGTGAAGTGAGAAGTACTGTTTATGTATTCTGTACTTATCTTTGATTTCATACTGTGAAGTGAGGAGTACTGGTTATGTATTCTGTACTTATCTTTGATTTCATACTGTGAAGTGAGGAGTACTGGTTATGTATTCTGTACTTATCTTTGATTTCATACTGTGAAGTGAGGAGTACTGGTTATGTATTCTGTACTTATCTTTGATTTCATACTGTGAAGTGAGGAGTACTGGTTATGTATTCTGTACTTATCTTTGATTTCATACTGTGAAGTGAGGAGTACTGGTTATGTATTCTGTACTTATCTTTGATTTCATACTGTGAAGTGAGGAGTACTGGTTATGTATTCTGTACTTATCTTTGATTTCATACTGTGAAGTGAGGAGTACTGGTTATGTATTCTGTACTTATCTTTGATTTCATACTGTGAAGTGAGAAGTACTGTTTATGTATTCTGTACTTATCTTTGATATCATACTGTGAAGTGAGAAGTACTGGTTATGTATTCTGCACTTATCTTTGATTTCATACTGTGAAGTGAGAAGTACTGTTTATGTATTCTGTACTTATCTTTGATTTCATACTGTGAAGTGAGGAGTACTGGTTATGTATTCTGTACTTATCTTTGATTTCATACTGTGAAGTGAGAAGTACTGGTTATGTATTCTGTACTTATCTTTGATTTCATACTGTGAAGTGAGAAGTACTGGTTATGTATTTTATACTTTGTTTCAAACTGTGAAGTGAGGAGTACTGGTTATGTATTCTGTACTTATCTTTGATTTCATACTGTGAAGTGAGGAGTACTGTTTATGTATTCTGTACTTATCTTTGATTTCATACTGTGAAGTGAGGAGTACTGGTTATGTATTCTGTACTTATCTTTGATTTCATACTGTGAAGTGAGAAGTACTGGTTATGTATTCTGTACTTATCTTTGATTTCATACTGTGAAGTGAGAAGTACTGGTTATGTATTCTGTACTTATCTTTGATTTCATACTGTGAAGTGAGAAGTACTGGTTATGTATTCTATACTTTGTTTCATACTGTGAAGTGAGAAGTACTGTTTATGTATTCTGTACTTATCTTTGATTTCATACTGTGAAGTGAGGAGTACTGGTTATGTATTCTGTACTTATCTTTGATTTCATACTGTGAAGTGAGGAGTACTGGTTATGTATTCTGTACTTATCTTTGATTTCATACTGTGAAGTGAGAAGTACTGGTTATGTATTCTATACTTTGTTTCATACTGTGAAGTGAGAAGTACTGGTTATGTATTCTATACTTTGTTTCAAACTGTGAAGTGAGGAGTACTGGTTATGTATTCTGTACTTATCTTTGATTTCATACTGTGAAGTGAGGAGTACTGTTTATGTATTCTGTACTTATCTTTGATTTCATACTGTGAAGTGAGGAGTACTGGTTATGTATTCTGTACTTATCTTTGATTTCATACTGTGAAGTGAGGAGTACTGGTTATGTATTCTGTACTTATCTTTGATTTCATACTGTGAAGTGAGAAGTACTGGTTATGTATTCTGTACTTATCTTTGATTTCATACTGTGAAGTGAGAAGTACTGGTTATGTATTCTGTACTTATCTTTGATTTCATACTGTGAAGTGAGAAGTACTGGTTATGTATTCTGTACTTATCTTTGATTTCATACTGTGAAGTGAGGAGTACTGGTTATGTATTCTGTACTTATCTTTGATTTCATACTGTGAAGTGAGGAGTACTGGTTATGTATTCTGTACTTATCTTTGATTTCATACTGTGAAGTGAGGAGTACTGGTTATGTATTCTGTACTTATCTTTGATTTCATACTGTGAAGTGAGAAGTACTGGTTATGTATTCTGTACTTATCTTTGATTTCATACTGTGAAGTGAGAAGTACTGGTTATGTATTCTGTACTTATCTTTGATTTCATACTGTGAAGTGAGGAGTACTGGTTATGTATTCTGTACTTATCTTTGATTTCATACTGTGAAGTGAGGAGTACTGGTTATGTATTCTGTACTTATCTTTGATTTCATACTGTGAAGTGAGGAGTACTGGTTATGTATTCTGTACTTATCTTTGATTTCATACTGTGAAGTGAGGAGTACTGGTTATGTATTCTATACTTATCTTTGATTTCACACTGTGAGGTGAGGAGTACTGGTTATGTATTCTGTATTTATCTCTCTACTTCTATCTCTCTACTGTGAAGTGAAGGATAGTGGTTTGGAATTCTGTACCTAATTCTGAAACACATTTTAGCTTCATTCCAACAAACGTTTCTTTTCTCTGCCTATCTAAACTTTGTTATGAATTATGCTTCACTTTCTTCAACCTTTATACACCAGTCTATTGCCAAACATAAGTTAAATCTTGTGGTTTTTTATTACCTATCTTGAAGCACCTCCTATCTCTGGTCTGAAAATGAGCTCCATACCATTACTTCCTGTTCACTTTTTATCAATGGCAGAAAGTTATGGTGATGATTGCATGTTCGTGTTATGTCTCTCTCTTCGTGCTCAATGGCTTTAGTTATGCTTACACTTTAAACAATTTTTTGTGGACTTGTATTTTTGGGTCTGGATTTTTTACCAATTTTCTTTATTTTACAAATAATGAAAAAGAAATTTCACAAAGTGATTTCAATAATATTTGTACTTCTGTTTATTTGTACTTCTGTTTATTTGTACTTCTGTTTATTTGTACTCCTTTTTCTTTTCATTTTTTTCATAGACCGTTCCATCATTTTTATGTGTATCCCATATCTTGATGGGTTTTGCCTTGTCTGATCTGCACTAGTTACCAGTTGATTGATAACACCTTTCCTGGTAACAAATAGGGTGTTTCATAAAATTGCTTCATTCTCTTTCCAGGTGGTAAACAGTTATAACACTAACACACTACAGGTCCATTGCTCATGAACTATCATGAGTAAAGCTTAAGGGGATATGTTTCCCCATCTGTGCTGCTCCCTGAATTGAATGAATCAGTTTAGTTTGTTTGGGACTCTGCAGCGTAAGGATCTTTCCTTCCCTTTCCACTTAGGTGGCAGACAGAGATTCATTTTTTCAGGAAATATGTGATTTCATTCTTCCTCTGAAAGAAAAGCTGCTGCCCATAATCCCAGATTGTTTCACTATATTTATGTATGAGAAAAGCTGGGGCCCTGCTACCCATAATCCCAGATTGTTTTACTATATTTATGTATGAGCTCCGTGGGAGCTGTCTCATAATTGCAGTTCAGTCATGTATCTTTGTCATATTGTTGAGTATGGACCTTTTCTTTTGGTCATTCTCTTCCTTTTGAGGATCATAGAAGAGGGTTCTCAATTCTTTCTCATAATTCCACACAATAAGTGTCAATTCATATGCCATCTGTTGGATAATGTTTTACTCCTTTACTCCTAATTCTTAGGACCAGAAGTATAACCTGGTCTCTCAGTCTAGGGAATTAGGATTTTAGATCATAATTCCAAGATACATAATCTTTGTTTTGTTATATTGAGTGAGACTCAGATGGTCCTGCAACTTCATGTTTGTATTTTGTTTCTCTTGGTTCGGGTGAGGGTTTGTTTCTTACCTTCTCTTTATACTTCTGGTGCCTCAGCATTCAGTTATCTCATATTTTATTCAACATTCAGTTATCTCATATTTTATTCAACATTCAGTTATCTCATATTTTATTCAACATTCAGTTATCTCATATTTTACTTAACATTCAGTTATCTCATATTTTACTTAACATTCAGTTATCTCATATTTTACTTAACATTTAGTTATCTCATATTTTATTCAACATTCAGTTATCTCATATTTTATTCAACATTCAGTTATCTCATATTTTATTCAACATTCAGTTATCTCATATTTTACTCAACATTCAGTTATCTCATATTTTACTCAACATTCAGTTATCTCATATTTTACTCAACATTCAGTTATCTCATATTTTACTCAATATTCAGTTATCTCATATTTTACTCAACATTCAGTTATCTCATATTTTATTCAACATTTAGTTATCTCATATTTTAAGTTTGGGCTTCAGTTATACCACAGTATTAAACAAGTCAAAATAAACAGCAGCATTCCTGCTCTTAACAGTGTGTCTGAGATCTAAATATTGGTTTATAGTCATATATATCCAGTGACAAGAAGAGTCCTGGATGAATTCATTTTCATCTAAAGATCTTATATTGTTCTTTTTCTCTATGACTAATCAGAATTTACTGCCCAGGAATTAGATTGTTTATTGTTCAGACAAAGAGGACACCTGTCCCACAAGTAGAGCAGATCCCATAGATGTGATATATCATTCCTGCACAACTCTTTAATATGTGAACACTTTCAGTTTCAATCCTGCTCTCCACTTTCTTCTCACCAAATATAATTCTAAATACTAGCATGGAGCCAGAATATTGGTTTGTACTTTGAGTAAATAATGTCTACAATATCTCTACCAATGATTTCTTACTTTTCATGTTCAATATGTATATTCTTTCACATTCTCAGTTTTTTTCTGATTATGTTGTTTGTGAATGTGGTCAACTGTTATTAGATGGCAGGATAGACAAAGAACAATGTGTAGGTTTGTTGAACTGTTATTAGATGACAGGATAGATAAAGAACAACACGTAGATTTGTTGAACTGTTATTAGATGACAGGATAGATAAAGAACAATGTGTAAGTTTGTTGAACTGTTATTAGATAACAGGATAGATAAAGAACAATGTGTAAGTTTGTTGAATGACAGAATAGATAAAGAACAATGTGTAAGTTTGTTGAACTGTTATTAGATGACAGGATAGATAAAGAACAACGTTTTTTGATGACAGGATAGGTTTGTTGAACTGTTTTAGATGATGACAGGACAGATAAAGAACAATGTGTAAGTTTGTTGAACTGTTATTAGATGACAGGATAGATAAATAGATAAACAATGTGTAAGTTTGTTGAACTGTTATTAGATGACAGGATAGATAAAGAACAATGTGTAAGTTTGTTGAATGACAGAATAGATAAAGAACAATGTGTAAGTTTGTTGAACTGTTATTAGATGACAGGATAGATAAAGAACAATGTGTAGGTTTGTTGAACTGTTATTAGATGACAGGATAGATAAAGAACAATGTGTAAGTTTGTTGAACTGTTATTAGATGACAGGATAGATAAAGAACAACAGGATAGATAAAGAACAATGTGTAAGTTTGTTGAACTTTGATTTAACTGTTATTAGATAACAGGATAGATAAACAACAATGTGTAAGTTTGTTGAACTGTTATTAGATGACAGGATAGATAAAGAACAATGTCTATTCTATATATTAAACTTGAATGACCAGTTCTACATATTAAGCATGAATAATCTGTTCTGTGTATTAAACTTGAATGACCAGTTCTACTTATTAAACATGATTAATTTATTCTGCGTATTACACCTGATTAATCTGTTCTATATATTAATCTTGAATGATCAATTGTTGTTTCTTTATTTGTTTTAAATTTTGTGTTGATTTCATGCAAAGCTACATGAGGGCTATATTAACATTCAATGACTTGTTCTCATATTCTTAGAAACAAATCCACAGTCTCGTTGAGACAGAAGTCTGATGTCTTATTTTCTTGTGACACCATGTTAAAATGTGCTAAAGGACTAGTGTTGTTTGATTTGCTGAATATATATGTAGTTGATTCCAAATTTCAGTGTATACTTACTATACAGTTAATTTCTACTTCAAGTGGTTATCCCTTCCTTAGAGAGGCATGAGATCTGTATGTTTTTAATGTAATTTTAGATTCTTAAAATTCATTCTCTGAAGAACGTACAAGGTCACATTGATCAATCTGATTATCTTTGTAAAATAATAGGTACTGTATATGTGGTGAATGTTTTGATGAGTGAGATACTGGGTCACTTGAAGACAGGCATTCTCCCACAGTAATTACAGTTATTATAAGAATGTCAATCAACTTTCTTCATCAACAACATTTCCAGGCTTGAATAAAATATTCAGACTTTAGAGTTTTTGTCTTTCATAATAATGTATTCAGCTGATGACTTTAGGTTGTGGTTGAATAAAGAGAAGTGAAGCCAGAATATGTACATTATTAATACACTCTCGAATGTTGTATCCTCTGTATACCAGGGAGAAGACAAAGCTGCTTTATCTAGGAAGATTGTTTTTATTGTCTAAATACTTTTTAAGAATATATAATGTGTTTTTTTATGTTAAAGAAAGTGCATCATATAAATCATATTTCCTATTCTACATGTGCTGTATTATTATAATATTTTGTAAACCCAGTTCCAATGTTTCCAATACCTGTTTCGTAACCACAAATGTCACCTGCAAAACACTTGGATATTTAAAATCTTAAGAAATTTGTTTATTCAGGTCAATCATATGAAATCAAACTCAAGATGCTTGGAGACCTGACGGAAATGAGAGGAAGGCTAATAAAGGTAACAGTATTTTAATGTCAGTTTTATCTTAATGTGAAAACCTGACAGAAAAAAGAGGAAGGCTGGTAACAGTATTTTAATGTCAGTTGTATCTTAATGTGAGTACCTGACGGAAATGAGGGAAGGCTATTAAAGGTAACAGTATTTTAATGTCAGTTGTATCTTAATGTGAGTACCTGACGGAAATGAGGGGAAGGCTATTAAAGGTAACAGTATTTTAATGTCAGTTGTATCTTAACATGGAGACCTGACAGAAATGAGAGGAAGGCTATTAAAGGTAACAGTATTTTAATGTCAGTTGTATCTTAATGTGGAGACCTGACGGAAATGAGAGGAAGGCTATTAAAGGTAACAATATTTTAATATCAGTTGTATCTTAATGTGGAGACCTGACAGAAATGAGAGGAAGGCTATTAAAGGTAACAGTATTTTAATATCAGTTGTATCTTAACATGGAGACCTGACAGAAATGAGAGGAAGGCTATTAAAGGTAACAGTATTTTAATGTCAGTTGTATCTTAATGTGGAGACCTGATGGAAATGAGAGGAAGGCTATTAAAGGTAACAGTATTTTAATATCAGTTGTATCTTAATGTGGAGACCTGACAGAAATGAGAGGAAGGCTATTAAAGGTAACAGTATTTTAATATCAGTTGTATCTTAATGTGGAGACCTGACAGAAATGAGAGGAAGGCTATTAAAGGTAACAGTATTTTAATGTCAGTTGTATCTTAACGTGGAAAACGTCTTTTTTAAGTGATTTGTTTGAAAGATGTTTCTGTATATTAACATCAGGTTCAAGGTGTAAGTGTGGTTTTAGCTTATTGATTGTGTACTAATCCAAGTTTAAATAGTTTCCATTATTCTCTTAAAAGAATTATAATATACAGATTGTACACTTTCTCTGAGTATGTTGTTTTTTTTTGTTAGGAATTAAAGAGATCTTTTATCTTCTTTAGGGTTGGTTTGTGCATATGAGAAGACAGTAAAATAGCATGTGTTTTATCACAAAATAACAGTGTTGCATAAAATCTGGACATGCTTTTTTTTCCATTCCAGAGAGAATTGATACTGTGATCTTTCCACAGTGATTGCAGTTGAATTAGATTGACCAATCAGTGAAATTCAGCAGACATAACCTATGTAGTATTCCTTCTTCCCTATATTACCATTAGCAGAAGTAATATATGTGTGTACATGGTTACATTTGACTAAATACATGAATTGTATACAAATACTTGATTTTGTGATGACGAGGAACCCACTTGCAGTAAAATTATTAGTAAAAGTGTTAACACACATACCAGCCACCCTGAGATACATAAAAACTTCATTTGTTATAAATTACATCATAATTGTTGGTTTTATGTTACATGTTTATTGTTGTTATTTTCTCTGTTATTGTTAACTCTTTCAGAGTACAGATTCTAATAACAATAATAGATGTATAAGGTTACCCAAGATAAAGTGTTTTTTAAATTATTAGCTTCAAGAGCTCACATTCCATAGTATTTGAAGTCTAGTAACACTTGTGGAGTTTTTCTTTTTGTCAAAGTATGTATTTTTATTTTGAAAATAATTTATAGGTTTGTTCTTGCTGCTATAAATTAGATATCCTTGTACTTTAAGACTTTACATCAGCCTTTGGACCTGTTTTTGTAATTACAAATCTGCTTTGAATGTTATCTTATCGACAAGAAAACAAAGAATGAGCACTATTCATAAACATAAAGAATAAATGTTTAATGTAGAGGTCTTAATTATGTCTAAATGTTCTCTTTTTCTTTGTTTGATCATCTTTAATTCTTATAGATGGACTTAACAAAATAATAAACAAGTATATGATGAGGTAAGGTTTGTGATATTTGAGTCACATATTGAATGCATAATTCCTTAAAGAGCTTGAAGAATTATTTGAAAAAACTTTTTATACAGACAATGAACTCCTCTTTGTGATGATTCTAGAGTCTTCTCAAAGTTGGGTTTCAAGAGAGAAGACTCCAGTTTGCAGAGAAAGAACAAATCACCCAGTGGCAACAAGCTCATCCATCAGAAAGAATTTTAGAAATCGGTATGACAGAAGTGTACCACATCGGCAAGTTATCTGAAATGTTACCAAACAATATAACATCTAATCATATATATCAGTGTATATGAATATTATTCATATATATGTATATATCAATGTATAACAATATTCAAAACAAACAAACCAAAAAATTAAACCCATTTTCAAAATCTATAGAAAAATTATTCATAAAATAATTTTATTCATTTCTTACAAAACATACTGATGAAAATTTGCTGTTTCCTAAAGTGGGTTTATTAATTTTAAAATAATATTTTTGCTTTATTTGACATGTACCCTACAATTATCAAGCACCTTTCAGACTGTGCAGTCAAGCATGACCACAGCATAGCACAAAATGGATCACTGCTGTCTTTGGAATTTTCAAAGTATAGGAGACACTCTGTGGGTCTTTAATTAGCCAGGTCTCTACCATTCCATAACTTCCAAGACATGTTTGTGGTTATGCTGTTCTTTTCAGTTCACTTTAATGCTGCACTGGCACGGTCTGTGAGAAACAAGAATAGAGATGCTACTAGAAGGATTGTTTCCAAGAATAGTTGTTACTGTCCAAGGAGGCAATCAAAATATAGTCTCTGGAGCATGTAATTGCTCCAGGAGACAGGATGAGTGGAAATAAGTCGTGATAGTAGTCTTGTTACGTCAGCAGGTTAAAAACCAGATACTGAATGCTTTGAATCTTCAGAGATTCCTTAGAAGTCTTTCTAGATCTATTGTCTCCACTCAGACAATGAGAAACAGACTCCAAGCAACTGACCTAAGAGCAAGAAGATGAGCAGTCCCAATAAGAGCCAATAGCTTGAAAGGTGTAGGGAATCTTTGGACTGAACACAGGCTCTTTGGCCAAATGCCCTCACAGACAAGTCAAGATACTGCTGGACTATCATGATGGATGCAATCAAATGTGGAAATGACGTAATGAAAGATATGCAGATATTAATTTGATAGAACATGACCAGTATGAAGGTGGGTCAGTGATGGTTTGGGATTGTATCAATCTTATGGGTTATACAGACTTGTACATCATCTGTCCACAGGTCCATATTTCATTTTAATAGATGACAATGGTGAGTCCATTTGTAGGAACCATAGGTCCATATTTTATTTTAATGGATGACAATGGTGAGTCCATATGTAGGAACCATAGGTCCATATTTTATTTTAATGGATGACAATGGTGAGACCATATGCAAAAACCATCAGTCCATATTTCATTTCAGTGAATGACAGTGTGAAACCATATGCTGGAACAGTTGGTCTATGTTTCATTTTATTTGATGACAATGATGAGGCTGTATGTAGGAGCCATAGGTCCACATTTCATTTTAATGGATGACAGTGGTAGACCACAGAGACAAGTTAGTGAACCAGTACCTAGAGAATAAGAGTATTGAGAGAATGGGCATGTTTACCTGGCCTGAATGTTACTAAATACACTTATGGCAAGATCATCCAGTGAAACCTGTCAGCCTAAAGAAGCTCAGGTTTGTCCTAGTCCAAGAATAGGACAGCAAACCTTTTCCAAACTGAGCCAGGACACAAGATGCTATCAGGCTGTCATTAATGTGAGAGGAGGACATGCCTGGTATTAAACTGAAAACATAACAGAAGACATGCACAGTATTTAGCAGAAAAACATAATGGAGGATATGCTCAGTGTTAAGCTGAAAATGTAATGGAGGATATGCTTCATATTAAGCTTAAAACATAACAGAGAACATGCTCTGTATTAAGCTAGAAACACAATGGAAGACATGCCTGCTACTAAACTTAAAAAATAACAGAGAACATGCCTGGTATTAAGTAGGAAACACAACAGAGAACATGCCTGGTATTAAGCTGAAAATATAATGGAAGACATGCCCACTATTAAACTGAAAACATACCCCAGGTTCTGAACATCATTTTTGTTATATTTGGAGTAACCCAGGTTCTGGACATCATTGTTGTTGTATTGAGAGTAACCCAAGTTCTGGACATAATTCTTGTTGTATTGAGAGTAACCCAGGTTCTGGACATCATTATTGTTGTATTGAGAGTAACCCAGGTTCTGGACATCATTGTTGTTGTATTGAGAGTAACCCAGGTTCTGGACATCATTGTTGTTGTATTGAGAGTAACCCAGGTTCTGGACATCATTGTTGTTGTATTGAGAGTAACCCAGGTTCTGGACATCATTGTTGTTGTATTGAGAGTAACCCAGGTTCTGGACATCATTGTTGTTGTATTGAGAGTAACCCAGGTTCTGGACATCATTGTTGTTGTATTGAGAGTAACCCAGGTTCTGGACATCATTGTTGTTGTATTGAGAGTAACCCAGGTTCTGGACATCATTATTGTTGTATTGAGAGTAACCCAGGTTCTGGACATAATTGTTGTTGTATTGAGAGTAACCCAGGTTCTGGACATAATTGTTGTTGTATTGAGAGTAACCCAGGTTCTGGACATAATTCTTGTTGTATTGAGAGTAACCCAAGTTCTGGACATAACTCTTGTTGTATTGAGAGTAACCCAGGTTCTGGACATCATTGTTGTTGTATTGAGAGTAACCCAGGTTCTGGACATCATTGTTGTTGTATTGAGAGTAACCCAGGTTCTGGACATCATTGTTGTTGTATTGAGAGTAACCCAGGTTCTGGACATCATTGTTGTTGTATTGAGAGTAACCCAGGTTCTGGACATCGTTGTTGTTGTTCTGGATTGAGAGTAACCCAGGTTCTGGACATCATTGTTGTTGTATTGAGAGTAACCCAGGTTCTGGACATCATTGTTGTTGTATTGAGAGTAACCCAAGTTCTGGACATAATTCTTGTTGTATTGAGAGTAACCCAGGTTCTGGACATAATTCTTGTTGTATTGAGAGTAACCCAGGTTCTGGACATCATTGTTGTTGTATTGAGAGTAACCCAGGTTCTGGACATCATTGTTGTTGTATTGAGAGTAACCCAGGTTCTGGACATCATTGTTGTTGTATTGAGAGTAACCCAGGTTCTGGACATCATTGTTGTTGTATTGAGAGTAACCCAGGTTCTGGACATCATTGTTGTTGTATTGAGAGTAACCCAGGTTCTGGACATCATTGTTGTTGTATTGAGAGTAACCCAGGTTCTGGACATCATTGTTGTTGTATTGAGAGTAACCCAGGTTCTGGACATCATTGTTGTTGTATTGAGAGTAACCCAGGTTCTGGACATCATTGTTGTTGTATTGAGAGTAACCCAGGTTCTGGACATCATTGTTGTTGTATTGAGAGTAACCCAGGTTCTGGACATCATTGTTGTTATATTGAGAGTAACTGAGGTTCTGGACATCATTGTTGTTATATTGAGAGTAACTGAGGTTCTGGACATCATTGTTGTTATATTGAGAGTAACTGAGGTTCTGGACATCATTGTTGTTGTATTGAGAGTAACCCAAGTTCTGGACATCATTGTTGTTGTATTGAGAGTAACCCAAGTTCTGGACATCATTGTTGTTGTATTGAGAGTAACCCAGGTTCTGGACATTATTGTTGTTGTATTGAGAGTAACCCAGGTTCTGGACATCGTTGTTGTATTGAGAGTAACCCAGGTTCTGGACATCATTGTTGTTGTATTGAGAGTAACCCAGGTTCTGGACATCATTGTTGTTGTATTAAGAGTAACCCAGGTTCTGGACATAATTCTTGTTGTATTGAGAGTAACCCAAGTTGTGGACATCATTGTTGTTGTATTGAGAGTAACCCAGGTTCTGGACATCATTGTTGTTGTATTGAGAGTAACCCAAGTTCTGGACATAATTCTTGTTGTATTGAGAGTAACCCAGGTTCTGGACATCATTGTTGTTGTCATGTCTCTACTTTTGTCAAGGTCAGTAAAAATTTGTTGTCAATTGCAAATAAACTCATTTACATTTATATATTCCTTGAAATACAGCAAAAATATCCTGTAATCTTTTGGAAAATTTAAGTAGTGTCACCATGTAAATTAATGCCACTGTGCCACCATGTAAAGTAATGCCATTGTGTCACCATGTAAATTAATACTATTCTTACAAGTTGATGTGATTACTTTAAAAGACAGTAACATTTAAAAAATCAGTTTTTATTTTCCAGTACAGGTTGAAAAATTGCATCAATAACTTTCCATATGACAATTCTTAACATTGTTTTTTTATTATTTACACAGACATTCCACTATCCTATGGAGTTTATGAAGCTAGGAATGATCCCCAGTCAGTTAATAAATGTGAGTTTTTGTGGGATCCTACAAAGGAAACTGGAGTGTTCATCAGGGTGAGATTAATATGTGTTTCATCTTGGTTGTTTCTGTTAATGTGTGTTTCATCTTGGTTGTTTCTGTTAATGTGTGTTTCATCTTGGTTGTTTCTGTTAATGTGTATTTCATCTTGGTTGTTTCTGTTAATGTGTGTTTCATCCTGGTTGTTTCTGTTAATGTGTGTTTCATCCTGGTTGTTTCTGTTAATGTGTGTTTCATCCTGGTTGTTTCTGTTAATGTGTGTTTCATCCTGGTTGTTTCTGTTAACATGTGTTTCATCCTGGTTGTTTCTGTTAACGTGTGTTTCATCCTGGTTGTTTCTGTTAACGTGTGTTTCATCCTGGTTGTTTCTGTTAACGTGTGTTTCTTCCTGGTTGTTTCTGTTAACGTGTGTTTCATCCTGGTTGTTTCTGTTAATGTGTGTTTCATCCTGGTTGTTTCTGTTAGTGTGTGTTTCATCTTGGTTGTTTCTGTTAGTGTGTGTTTCATCCTGGTTGTTTCTGTTAATGTGTGTTTCATCCTGGTTGTTTCTGTTAATGTGTGTTTCATCCTGGTTGTTTCTGTTAATGTGTGTTTCAACCTGGTTGTTTCTGTTAATGTGTGTTTCAACCTGGTTGTTTCTGTTAATGTGTGTTTCAACCTGGTTGTTTCTGTTAATGTGTGTTTCATCCTGGTTGTTTCTGTTAATGTGTGTTTCATCCTGGTTGTTTCTGTTAATGTGTGTTTCATCCTGGTTGTTTCTGTTAATGTGTGTTTCATCTGGTTGTTTCTGGTTGTTTCTGTTAATGTGTGTTTCATCCTGGTTGTTTCTGTTAATGTGTGTTTCATCCTGGTTGTTTCTGTTAATGTGTGTTTCATCCTGGTTGTTTCTGTTAATGTGTGTTTCATCCTGGTTGTTTCTGTTAATGTGTGTTTCATCCTGGTTGTTTCTGTTAATGTGTGTTTCATCCTGGTTGTTTCTGTTAATGTGTGTTTCATCCTGGTTGTTTCTGTTAATGTGTGTTTCATCCTGGTTGTTTCTGTTAATGTGTGTTTCATCCTGGTTGTTTCTGTTAATGTGTGTTTCATCCTGGTTGTTTCTGTTAATGTGTGTTTCATCCTGGTTGTTTCTGTTAATGTGTGTTTCACCCTGGTTTGTTTCTGTTAATGTGTGTTTCATCCTGGTTGTTTCTGTTAATGTGTGTTTCATCCTGGTTGTTTCTGTTAATGTGTGTTTCATCCTGGTTGTTTCTGTTAATGTGTGTTTCAACCTGGTTGTTTCTGTTAATGTGTGTTTCATCCTGCTTGTTTCTGTTAATGTGTGTTTCATCCTGGTTGTTTCTGTTAATGTGTGTTTCAACCTGGTTGTTTCTGTTAATGTGTGTTTCAACCTGGTTGTTTCTGTTAATGTGTGTTTCAACCTGGTTGTTTCTGTTAATGTGTGTTTCAACCTGGTTGTTTCTGTTAATGTGTGTTTCAACCTGGTTGTTTCTGTTAATGTGTGTTTCATCCTGGTTGTTTCTGTTAATGTGTGTTTCAACCTGGTTGTTTCTGTTAATGTGTGTTTCAACCTGGTTGTTTCTGTTAATGTGTGTTTCAACCTGGTTGTTTCTGTTAATGTGTGTTTCAACCTGGTTGTTTCTGTTAATGTGTGTTTCATCCTGGTTCTCAAACATTTATGATAAAAGAAATTATTTCATCTCCCATTTCTTTTGTTTACTGTAATTGGTTCATCCTGTGGCCTCTGTTAATGTGTGTTTAATCCTGTCTGATATGATGTTCTGTTAATGTGTGTTTAACTCACAGTCTGAATATGATGTGGCCTAGTGGCTGGTGTGTTTAACTCTGTCTGAATATGATGTGTCCTAGTGGCTGTGTTTAACTCCTGAATATGATGTGGCCTGTTAATGTGTGTTTAACTCACAGTCTGAATTGTTTGGCTGTGGCTGTGTGTTTCAACCTGGTTGTCTGAATGTGTGTTTCCTAGTGGTTGTTTGTTTAACTCACAGTCTGAACCTGATGTGTTTCTAGTTAATGTGTGTTTAACCTGGTTGTTTGTGAATATGATGTGGCCTAGTGGCTGGTGTTTAACTCACAGTCTGAATGTGTGTTGTGGCCTGGTGGCTCAAACATTTATGAGTCTGAATATGATGTTTCCTCCCATGGCTTTTGTTTAACTCACAGTCTGAATATGATGTGGCCTAGTGGCTAGGTGTTTAACTCACAGTCTGAATATGATGTGGCCTAGTGGCTAGGTGTTTAACTCTCAGTCTGAATATGATGTGTCCTAGTGGCTAGGTGTTTAACTCACAGTCTGAATATGATGTGGCCTAGTGGCTAGGTGTTTAACTCACAGTCTGAATATGATGTGGCCTAGTGGCTAGGTGTTTAACTCACAGTCTGAAAACTGTGAGTTTGAATCCCAGTATGATGTGGCCTAGTGACTAGGTGTTTAACTCACAGTCTGAAATCTGTGAGTTTGAATCCCATCACTAAACTTGTCTTTGTCTTTCAGGTGGTAGCTTTATAATACATGGTTAATCCAACTGTTTATTGATAAGAGTAGTGAAAGAGTTAGTGATGGATGATGTTAACTAGCTGCCTTCCATGTAGTCTACAACTGTTAAATTAGGGATGGCTACTGCAGAAAGCCTTTGTGAGAAAACAAACCTTTTGTTAATATTGTACTTCCTAATATTTTAATCAGAAGTAATCACTTCACAACCAAGAGATTTATGTTTGTTTATAATTAATGTAAATATTTTCTTATTCCGTGTCAATCTGTTAACTGAAAAACTAAAATTTAATGATTGTCTTTCCCACTGTAACCAAAGTATACAGTGTATTTTTCAAACATTTCTTCATATCTGATCTATTGCTTCTCTGCTACTAGTATTCTCAGTTGCTACATATCTTGTCAATTGTTACAAGTATTCTCTATTACTAAATTTCTATTGCTACAAGTATTCTGTGTTGCTACATATATGTTGCTACAAGTATTCTGTATTGCAACATATCTTGTCTCTTGCTACTAGTATCCTGAATTACTAGATATCTGTTGCTACTAATATTCTGTATTGCTACATACACTACGTGGCTAAAAGTATATGGACATCCGACCATCACACCCACATGTGCTTGTTGAACATCTCATTCCAAAACCATGGGCATTATTATGGAGTTGGTCTCCCCTTTGCTGCTGTAACAGCCTCCACTTTTCTGGGAAGGTTTTTCACTAGATTTTGGAACATGGCTGTGGGGATTCACTCCTATTCAGCCACAAGAACATTAGTGAGGTTGGGCACTGATATCGAGTGAGAAGGCCTGGCTCGCAGTCAGTGTTCCAATTCATCCTGAAAGTATTCAGTGGGGTTGAGGTCAAGGCTCTGTGCAGACCAGTAAAGTTCTTCCATACCAACCTCGGCAAACCATGTGTTTGTGGACCTCGCTTTGTGCATGGGGGCATTGTCATGCTGAAACAAAAATGGCCTTTCCCAAACTATTGCCACAAAGTTGGAAACACACAATTCTCTAGAATGTCAGTGTGTGCTGTATTTCCATTCACTGGAACTAAAGAGCCTGGCCCAAACCATTATTCCTCCACAGAACTTTACAGTTGGCACTATGCATTCAGGCAGGTAGCATTTGCCAAACTCTGATTCATCCTTCAGACTGCCAAATAGTGAATGGTGATGCATCACACCAGAGAACACTGCTCCAGACTCCAATGGCAGTGTGCTTTATGCCATTCCAACTAACAGTTGGCAATGTGCATGGTGATTTTAAACTTATGTGCAACTGTTCAGCCATGTGAACCCATTTCATGAAGCTCCCTATGAACAGTTTGGAACTGTTAGCAATGGGTGTGGCTGAAATAGCCAAACCCACTGATTAGAAGGGGGTGTCCACAACATCTGGCTGTGTAGTGTACCTGTTGCTACTAGTATTCTGAACTGCTACATATCTATTGCAACTAGTATTCTGTATTGCTACATATCTTGCCTGTTGCTACTACTTTTCTCCATTACTGTGGTCGAGTTGTTCACTGTGTATTACTGAATAACTTGACAGTAAATGTGTTGTTTCATTCATGACATTGTGGGTTTAAGGCCTGAACCAGGCCTTTAATAATTTCAAATTACACATTTACACAATACTAATGACTATAGGTTTTAAGGTTATTAAGCATTTACACAATACTAATGACTATAGGTTTAAGGTTATTAAGCATTTACACAATGCTAATGACTATAGGTTTTAAGGTTATTAAGCATTTACACAATACTAATGACTATAGGTTTTAAGGTTATTAAGCATTTACACAATACTAATGACTATAGGTTTTAAGGTTATTAAGCATTTACACAATACTAATGACTATAGGTTTTAAGGTTATTAAGCATTTACACAATACTAATGACTAGGTTTTAAGGTTATTAAGCATTTACACAATACTAATGACTATAGGTTTTAAGGTTATTAAGCATTTACACAATACTAATGACTATAGGTTTTAAGGTTATTAAGCATTTACACAATACTAATGACTATAGGTTTTAAGGTTATTAAGCATTTACACAATACTAATGACTATAGGTTTTAAGGTTATTAAGCATTTACACAATACTCATGACTATAGGTTTTAAGGTTATTAAGCATTTACACAATACTAATGACTATAGGTTTTAAAGTTATAAGCAATTACACAATACTAATGACTATAGGTTTTAAGGTTAGAAGACAGTTACGCAATACCAATGACTAGGTTTTAAGGTTATTAGGCAATTACACAATACTAATGACTATAGGTTTTAAAGTTATAAGCAATTACACAATACTAATGACTATAGGTTTTAAGGTTAGAAGACAGTTACGCAATACCAATGACTAGGTTTTAAGGTTATTAGGCAATTACACAATACTAATGACTATAGGTTTTAAAGTTATAAGCATTTACACAATACTAATGACTATAGGTTTTAAGGTTAGAAGACAGTTACGCAATACTAATGACTATAGGTTTTAAGGTTATTAAGCATTTACACAATACTAATGACTATAGGTTTTAAGGTTATTAAGCATTTACACAATACTCATGACTATAGGTTTTAAGGTTATTAAGCATTTACACAATACTAATGACTATAGGTTTTAAAGTTATAAGCAATTACACAATACTAATGACTATAGGTTTTAAGGTTAGAAGACAGTTACGCAATACCAATGACTAGGTTTTAAGGTTATTAGGCAATTACACAATACTAATGACTATAGGTTTTAAAGTTATAAGCAATTACACAATACTAATGACTATAGGTTTTAAGGTTAGAAGACAGTTACGCAATACCAATGACTAGGTTTTAAGGTTATTAGGCAATTACACAATACTAATGACTATAGGTTTTAAAGTTATAAGCATTTACACAATACTAATGACTATAGGTTTTAAGGTTAGAAGACAGTTACGCAATACCAATGACTAGGTTTTAAGATTAGTAGACAAATACAAATCATGTAATACAGTAACATGTCTGTAAACAAATCAGTGACATTTCAATAAACAGAATTCACATATCCATTCTCTACTCTACAGACATAATGTTTTATAAGTAGCTATAAAGTGGAAATGTTTCATTTTTTGTGTAAAGTTTGAAAACATTTCAAATCTCGATGAATAACATGTGAAGATAATTTATGTGAATTGTATTTTATTGTGTGTAAAACAGTATTTTTTTTATTAAGTATGAAACAGATGTGGAACTAGTCATTAATTTTGAAAGTGTTATTTATATGTTCCAAGTGTACTGTTGTAGATACCTGAAAACTATTTTCTCTCCTATTTTGAGGTGAATTGCATCAGCACAGAATTTACACCTAAGAAACACGGTGGTGAAAAGGGAGTACCGTTTTATATCCAGGTTGAAAGTTATAACCATGATGGTGATGTTGATAAGTTACATGTGGCTTCTTGTCAAGTGAAAGTTTTTAAGGTATATCTTATCATGTTCTTCCTTCAATCTTAATGTTTATATTTCATGTAAAGATTCGTTCACACTTAGTATTTTATTATCACTGGTTTATCAGCTCACTCCAGACACATGAAATATTTATTTTTTTGTTCCTTAGACTACACAAATTAAACTGTTTTTTTATTAGCTCGTAATGCTGGAACCAGGTCAACGACACCTTTCTTAGCTCATATAGTCAACACAAGGTAAAATATAGCCTTTTAACTTGTATTGTCCAGACCAGGTCAGGTACAACCTTTTAACTTGTATTGTCCAGAATAGGCCAAGTACAACCTTATTAACTACACCAGATCAAATACACATTTTTTCTGGTTGAAGGTCAACTGAGCAATAGCCAGCTCAGCAACACTCGATTCATCAACAATATTATCACTTGCCGACAGACTCGTTGGCACACCAGTATTTCAAATATACCAATAGCATTGCTCGTAGAAGGGTAGGCAAGTGCTTATGGCTATCAAAGGAAAATTATTAGCTGAAATTTTGGGTGAGACTGTAGGATTTTTAAATCACCATTATGTCACCTTTAGTTTTTTGCTTTTAGGCATTTATAATACATTAAATTTCAATATTTTTTATATTATTATTTTCAGAATATAAATTCAATACTTGTTTTGTCTCTATTAGATCATTGTATTTTGTATTTATCTATTCAAAATGCAACAAATTACTCATTTACATTGTAAACCTAATTTGTGTGCATGTAAACATGCATGCATTCCCTTCAGTAAACGTAAATATAACAAATCAATCTCATGACAGTTGTTGTCAATCTGCTGTCAACAAGTTGATTTGCTTTTGTGACTGGTTGCTTTTCAACAACTTGTCCATTCAACAACCTGTCTTTCAATATAATTTACTGTTGCCCGATCCGCTGTTGCCGAGTTAGCTGTTACTCAGATGTCACCAAACTATTTTTAACTTGATGGGTAACTTACCAACGATGGGTAAGTTAAGATGATATACCGATGATGAATAAGTTAAGATCTTATATCAACATTGTATAAGTTAATATCTTATGTCAGCGATGAATAAGTTAAGATCTTATACCGACAATGGATAAGTTAAGATCTTATACTGATGATGGATAATTCAAGATCTTGTACCGACGATGGGTAAGTTAAGATCATATACCGACGATAAATAAGTTAAGATCTTATACCAACAATGGATCTATAAAAGTACAGTATTCATTGTATTTTACTCAAACTATTATTATTGTTATTATTAAAATGAGTAAAACAACTGAATGACACAGTTTGAATACTTGGTATCTTAACAGAGGTTTGTCATTGATTATTCTTACTTAACAGAGGTTTGTCATTGATTATTCTTACTTAGAAAGGTGAAAATAGAGATATTTTTGTACAAGTTAATTCACACAATTTTCATTCACAAAATATTTTAAACTTTTTTGTAGTAATATAAACTGATTATTTGATATTGTTAAATATGTAAAGATATATTAAGTTAATATTAATATCTTACTTCATATTTATTTAATAACAGATAAAAAGCATTATATATATTTTCATAAGCAGATGGAAATATTTATATCTTCCAATGATTAGTATTCTAAGACCAAAATTAATAGTTTAATTAGTAATATTTAGGCTATGTAATTTAGTAATAATTTCATAACTAATGGAAGCTTATTTATAAAACAATTTCTCACACAAATTGTAATTTTTTATTAAACATGTTTTGGGTTCTTTATGGCCACTTCAAACTTCCACCTATGGTTTGAAGGATATAAAGTAATAATATTTTACAAATATTTTATTTGTATTTATTTATATGTGAATTTCTTTTCACCAAAACATGAATTTCATCCAGAAAACATGATGTATAAGCCTAATCTATTTTTTGATTCACTACTTCTGTTGCAACAGACTAGTTTTGCTGAAACTGTGGCTCATCAGCACTGGTTGGAAGAGAGAAATAGGCTTTTGTGCTTTAGTTCAGATGTATATTTCTTTACTCACCATTAGAAACTTAAAATATTATTTTAGTATAACTGTAGCATACTGTTAAAATTAACAGTACACCATTACTAACAGAGGAATTTCAGTGCAGAAAAGAAAACCTAAACTATTATGTATGGAAGTTCAATGATTTATGTGTTTGATGTGTACTTTGTGTATCTAATATGTTTCCATAGTTTCTACCAATGAGTTAATTTGTGTTTCAATCTTATCTTTCTTTTCAGTTCCACTTTAAACATTGTTTATTTTCACAAATCTAAACAGTGAATTATAAACCTTTACACATTAAAGTTATCGAATGAAAAGCTAAATGCTTTTATGGGCTTAAAGTATCTCTAGCCTTAGTGTTGAGTATATTCAATACAACTTCTGAGGAAGAAACACGGTACAGATTTACTCTGAGTTACCTACAAGTGTCCCATTGTTTAATAACTCTTTTATTTTATAGCCTAAAGGTGCAGACAGAAAACAGAAAACTGATAAGGAGAGAATGGTTAAGAGGACTCAGTCAGAACAAGTCAGTATTTTACTGGTTATATATATATGTGTAGACTCAGTCAGAACAGTAAATATTTTACTGCTAATATATATTGTGGACTCAATCAGAACAAGTAAATATTTTACTGGATGTATATATTGTAGACTCAGACAGAACAAGTAAATATTTTACTGGTTATATATACTGCTGGCCAAACTCTTAAGGCCAATGAACATAAAGAAAAAATATGCATTTTGCATTGTTGGACTCAACCATTCTTTGAGTAGAGCTTAGGAAGATGAAAATAAGAAAAGGGAAAATAAAAATAAAAAAACTTATTTAGCATTTAATAGGGAAAATGTGAACACTATGAAATTACCCTAAATACTAGCTGACCGAAAGTTTAAGACCATACTACAATGAAGCATTAATCGGTAAACATGTAACAAAATTTCGTCATTTGGGTTCAAGTAATAGCGTTGTCAACATCTCCTATGTTACATTGATTAAAAACATGGCAAAGGCTAAAAAGTTGGCAGAGTTTGAACATAGCAGAATTGTCAAGCTGCAAAAGCAAGGTCTGTCTCAACGTGCCATCGCTGGTGAGATTGGGAGTAGTGAAACTGCTGTTGCAAATTTCTTAAAAGACCCTGAGGGATATGGAATGAAAATTTCAAATGGTCAGCCCAAGAAAATTGCGCTGGCATTAAGCAGGAGGATTCGACGGGTTGTCCTGCAAGACACCAGCTGATCATCAAACCAGATTAAGGCCCTTACAGATGCAGAATGCAGTTCAAGAACAATAAGACGGCATCTACGAGAGAAAGGCTTTGAAAACCATGAACGTCTTCAAATGCCACGCCTCCTTCCACACCACGAAACAGCTCGGTTAAACTTTGCTGAGAAGCACCAAACATGGGGAATAGAAAAGTGGACGAAGGTCCTGTTCTCTGATGAGAAAAAATTTATCCTGGATGGTCCAGATGGCTTCCAACATTACTGGCACAATAAGGATATCTCACCAGAGACATTTTCTACACGACACAGTGGAGGAGGATCTATCATGATCTGGGGTTCTTTCTCCTTCCATGGAACAATGGAGCTTCAGGTTATACAGGGCTGTCAAACAACAGCTTGCTACATTGGCATGTTGGAGAGAGCATCCTTATTGACTGAAGGCCCTCACTTGTGTGAAAATGACTGGATCTTTCAGCAGGACAACGCTGCAATCCACAATGCCTGCAAAACAAAGGACTTTTTCATGGCAAATAATGTGATTATTTTGGACCATCCAGCATGTTTGTCTGAACTGAACCCCATTGAAAATGTTAGGGGGTGGATGGCAAGGAAAGTCTATAGAAATGGACATCACTTCCAAACAGTGTATGATCTTCATGGAGCCATCTTCACCACTTAGAATATTATTCCAGCCAGCCTTCTGCAAACGCTTATATCGACCATGCCAAAGCGAATGTTTGAAGTTATTCACAATGACGGCCGTGCAACTCACTACTGAGACCTCTTGTTGGGCATTTCCTACCCTGTTTAGGACTTCTTTTTGGTATGGTCTTAAACTTTTGACCAGCTAGTAATTAGGCTAATTTCATAGTGTTTGTATTTTCCATATTAAATGCTAAAAAGTTTTTTTATTTTTAGTTTCATTTTTCTTTTTGTCATCTTTCGAAGCTCTACTCAAATAAGTTGTTGAGTTTAACAACACAATGTGCATATTTTTTATTTATGTTCATTGGCCTTAAGATTTTGTTTAGCAGTGTACATATTAGACTCAGAACATGTAAATAGTTTACTGGTTATATATATTGTGGGCTCAGTCAGAACATGTAAATAGTTTACTGGTTATACGTGTATTGTAGACCTAGAACAACTGGTTATTTTACTGATTATATATATATAGTAGACTCAGAATATGTAAATGTTTTACTGGTCATGTATATTGTAGACTCAGTCAGAACTATCAGCAAATATATTGTCCAAAACATTGGAAATATCAAGTGATCAGCATGTTGTTGTGAGTGTCTTGAAATGTTTGCTTACAGCTGACATTCACTTAAATAATCTAGTATGTGTGTGATTCCAAGAATGCAATGAGTTGTTCATAGTATGGCCAAAAGAAGATTCCATCTCCTTACAGTCACAGCATACAAAACCCTAACATGTTTGTTGCTAGCACTAGAGAGCCACTAGCAGGAATCAAACATACTTGTTTACAGCAGAGAAAGTGTTAAATGAGGTGGTATTTAATAAGAGGGGACATCAGTGTTTCAGATCATCGTCAGGTGACCCTAACGTATGACCGAAGAAGGTCGAAACGTTGTTCACTCTTCTATGTAAAATATTTTATCAACCTAAACGAGCCATTCTTGCATATATATTACCCAATCAGAATACTAATTGAAAAATTGATCATTCAGAGTGTAGTTATGTGTGTGTATAAAGATAACATTTTATACACTTATCTGTAGGTCAGAGTAAAGATTACATTTTATACACTTATCAGTAGGTCAGAGTAAAGATTAGATTTTATAAATTTGAGAGTGTAGTTTTAATTGAAAGTTAAAGCTATCAGGGACAAATATATACTAAATGTTTATGGATGTTGTTTCATTCCATGAACACACAAAAACTGAACAAATAAATAGAGGAAAACATATATATTTTAACATGAAGCATGGATCATTGCTGCAGCAAAAAGTACACATTGAAGTAAACTGAAACTAGGTGGATAGAATTTAAAAGATTCTCAATACCTATTTTAGAATGCTTCATTTACTTTTATGGATCATAATACCAATCAAAGCATGGATTGAAAATAATTTTAAAATATATACCACTAGTTTCACTTTAATTCTGTATGTTTTATTGGACCATTATATTTTTATATTTTGTGTATTATTGTTATTATTCTTGCATCAGAATTTTTATTTTATTTGTGTTTTTTGAATTGAAATAATTCTTCTAATTTATGACCTGCAGGAAAAGTTTCGACCATCTTATGATTGTACAGTTCTGACTGAGGTAAGAATTTTTTTAAAAATAGAAGACATTCCTAAACCAGGGTATTGTTTGTTTTCTTATTTCATGGCATGTCGTTATTAAATAGCTTATACATTCTTGTTGTGACAAGTTTCACAGTAACTTTATTACTTCGTGACACGTAGTTATTAAGTCGCTTATACGTCTTGTTGAGACAAGTTTCACAGGTACTTTATGTTGGTGATGTACAATGAATATTTAAAGTTGGTAACGTAGAAGGCTTTAATGACTAAAATATTAGTAGGACGTGTATAAAAATGTTCAGACAAATAAAGGAAACTATCCCAACTCCACTTTGTCAGATCATTAATTAAATAAACCCTGATGAAGATGGATGTGTCTGATGAGCACATTAGGCATATAATGCTTTATGAGTTTTAAAAAAGACAGTAGTGCAGCAGAAACTACACAAAACATTCAAGGTGTTTATGGTGCGAAGTCTCTCAATGAAAGAAAATGTCGAAGGTAGTTTCAGAAGTTCAGATCAGGTGACTACAGCTTAAGTGATGCATCACATTCAGGTCGTCCTGTTGAGTATAATGATGACTTGTTGCTGACTGCAATTGATGAAGATTGTGTTGTAAAATTTGAAGAACTACCACAGAAACTTAATTTAACTCATTCAACAGTTCACCATCATCTGCAACAGCTTGGAAAGGTGTCAAAATTTGGGAAATGGATCCTCCATGATTTGACAAAAGCCAACCTCAGATCAACTCTCGTGAACATAACTGACCCTTCTGTTGGTCAGGTTAGTGACCAGAGGTGAAAAATGGATATATTATAAAAATGTTAAGTGCTCAGTGTAAGTAAACTGTCTGAAACACATCCCAAAATGGACCTCTACACTAGGAAAGTCTTGTTAAGCGTTTGGTGGGATGTTATTGGTGTGATCCACCTTGAGTTACTGCCACTCAATGTAATGATTACATCAGACTTCTGTTGCCAACAGTTAGTGTACTTGAATGTTGCACTGAAAGAAAAGAGGCCTGCTTTGATCATTCATAAAGGTGTTGTGTTACACCAGGATAATGCATGGCCCCATACAACAAGGATCACATCTGCAAAGACTGAAGAGTTATACTGGGAAAAACTTTCACATTCTTCTTATTCTCCAGACCTTGTCCCATCTGATTATTATCTATTCCAAAATTTGCAGAACTATCTTGATGGAAAAGAGCTTAGAACACATGAAGATGTCAAAACTACCCTCTCTACATTCCTTTCCCCCAAACCCCACAAATTTTATAGAAGTGACATTCAGAAGCTTGTGTATCATTGACATGAAGAAATTAATCATAACGTAACATACATTATTGATTAAATAACATTAAATGTGTTTAAAATTCTTTTTCTTTTTCTGAACCTAAAATCAGACATTACTTAAGGGATGACCTGATACAGTGAATGTTTAATGTTGGTGATCTACAATGAATGTTTAATGTTGGTGATCTACAGTGAATGTTTAATGTTGGTGACATACAGTTAATGTTTAATGTTGGTGACATACAGTGAATGTTTAATGTTGGTGATGTATGGTGAATGTTTAACTTTGGTGATGTACAGTGATCGTTTTATGTTGGTGATCTACAGTGAATGGTTAATGTTGGTGACGTACAGTGAATGTTTAATGTTGGTGACGTACAGTGAATGTTTAATGTTGGTGACGTACAGTGAATGTTTAATGTTGGTGACGTGCAGTGAATGTTTAATGTTGGTGACGTGCAGTGAATGTTTAATGTTGGTGAATGTTTAACGTTGGTGGCAGTGAATGTTTAACGCGTTGGTGGCGTGCGTGCAGTGAATGTTTAACGTTGGTGACGTGCAGTGAATGTTTAACGTTGGTGACGTGCAGTGAATGTTTAATGTTGGTGACGTGCAGTGAATGTTTAACGTTGGTGACGTGCAGTGAATGTTTAACGTTGGTGACGTACAGTGAATGTTTAACGTTGGTCACGTACAGTGAATGTTTAGTGTTGGTAACAAATACTATCTATGTACATCAGATATAATTCTTTTGATGTTTCTTGCACCATTTCTGTCAATTAAGTGGCCTAGTTCATAGTGACGTTAGGCCTACTGTAGTGTATGTTTGGAAACTGGCTTTTAGTTAAAAGTTTTATAAGTCATACATAATGAGATAGTAAGTAGCTCTGTTATATAGTGACTTGTGTCATAAGTTACAAGGTGATGGGAAGAAGTAATCTTACATTTCAATAGGTCCAATCTTTTTCATGTCATGCATTTACAGTGTCTTTTAATTAGTTTTTAATTTTAATTGATGCAAGACCAGAAGTGAGGATAATCTATATCAACATGACAGGTAATGTTACAGGTATTGAATCTATATCAACATGACAGGTAATGTTACAGGTATTGAATCTATATCAACATGACAGGTAATGTTACAGGTATTGAATCTATATCAACATGACAGGTAATGTTACAGGTATTGAAGCTATATCAACATGACAGGTAATGTTACAGGTATTAAAGCTATATCAACATGACAGGTAATGGTACAGGTATTGAAGCTTTACTCAGATGTAAATTCAAAAATGAACAGAATGTCTTGATATACCTCCTTCTATTTAATATCATACTGTTAAAAGACAGATACAGTATCTACCAAAATGTCTTTAAATTTTATATAGATAGGTTTAAGGAAAAACTTGTTTTCAGAATAAAGATTAAGTTTAATGATGAACAATCCAACAGCTTTCTTTAATTTATAAACTTTATTTCAAACCCCAATGTTTCGTTGTTGCTGCTCACCATGAAGAACTTTGTTTCAGTTACTCCTTCAAGCATGTTGTCAATGGTTCCAACTAGATGGAGCCACAGTTCCAATATTGCTTTAACAATTCTGAAACTAATTTCTTGTAATGGTGACATAAACTGGCATTCATAATATTTGGATTTCTTAAAAGTACAGTGTATATCAACAAGCCATCAACACTACAGGATTTGAAAGATAATTTAAAGATGGAAATTAATAACACTTTGACCTCTCCAATGGTAGAAGTCATCCTTAAAGCATGCCAGTGTGTAGCAGTTTGTGGTGGACACTTAATTGGACATTATTTTTCATACTTAATGATTAAAAGAACTCTTACTGACCTAAAGTGTCATAAATAATAAACACAAGTTATACCAACAAAAGTCATTGTTGACTTTTCAAGTTTTAAGTTCCTCCACTTTTTGTTGGAAGACCCTGTAGATTCTTTGTTGTTTTATCTGTTTGTGGTTTTGATAAGCAAAAGGTGAAAACAGATTGTGAAGTATTCCATTTTGTGGCCCTGAGTAGTTTTGTTAAAAACAGCTCAAGTAAAGTGTGGTAAGTATGAATTACTGTAATTACTAATTCTATGTGTTTACATTTGCTTTAGCACATTGAAAAATATTGGAAGTTGAAACAAATTTTAATGGGTTTCTAATTTATTTGTTTAAGTAACTGTTAGCCTGATTGGTTTGTTGTTAAGCTATAAACATGACAAAATTGCCACAAAGTGCATTTACTATTTTTACAATTATAAGACTGATAATTTTAAACTAAAATTAACAATCTGAGATAAATTGCACTGCACAACAAAGTTTTTCCTTCTTGAACACTGTTGGGTGTTCCTTATAGATTTTTGGCTGCTGATCACGAAAATCACACCCAGATTTGCCCATCACATACCGTTCCATCGAAATCTTCAGTTATGATACAATGGAAAAACGATAAAAGGGCAACTGGAATCCGTCAATGCTTACTGACTACTGTTGGACACAGCAACGTGATGCACCGGACATTGAATACAAACGTAAATCAGGAGCAAAACACTTTTAATTATGTTGAACTTAATAGCATATTAGAAACATAAACACAATTAAATACGTTATTGCCGGTGAACAGTTAACTGTCTGTTTATCAGTTACTACGTGATGAATCAAAACCAGAACTCTATTTGTGCATACCCACCAGGTACCTGTCACAATCAGCAAAACCTTTCAGGAAGCAACACTTTTCAAAAAAATTGTTGTGCAGTGTCATTGTATCATGAAAATATTTCTTGTGAAATAATCATTTATTATTGTCACCAATCTTAAAAAGTTGGTTTATGTCTAGTTTTGAAATACACACATAAGAAGAATATTTTTAAGTATCGTATTAAATTCAGTTGTCTTTTAAAGATTTCAAAACTTCTTTCAATTTCCATATTGTTTTCAGTCTTCTGCAGAAACCCTCTGCTCATCCTCTCCACCAACTCATGTATTTAACCTGTCTTCTGCTTGTCTCTCAATTGCAAATTCTGTTAACAACTCTCAAAAAACTTCCAGTCCAGACCTAACAATTGCATTCAAGCCCATTGAACAGTAAGTTGGAAATGAACAAATATTTCTCTATATAAACACACCAACATATACAATAATCCTGATTTCTGTATATGAACACAGTAACGTGTTATAAAATAATACTGATTTCTTTACGATGGGCTTTATTACAGGAATATTTGATGCTTAAAATGTAATTTTTTTTTCAGTTTTCATATTAACAAAAAAAGAGTAACATTTATAGTTAAAATGTATTAACAGTTAATTAATGAATAACACTATGTAACACAAATTTTGTTCCTGGATAGTATGTGTTATTTCTTAATTGCTTATGTTGTAAAAGTACAGAAAATGGCCATTATTCCCTTCAAACTTTGCTTTTGTGACCTGGATAATGAAATTTAGAAATTAACCTATTTTCTATGTAAAAACGGACAAATTTTCACATTTTCATTTACATCAGGTCTGAATAAAATAACATATGAGTCGATATTTACATGTATTTATTCTAAAGTTATACAAAAATGTTAAGAAGTGGGTAGTGTTTTGAGATTTGCGACTGTGATGTAAATCACTTTCACGTATCAGCCCCCAAATATAGTTTCCCATCATGTTTTCGTTATACGCCCCTTGGTAGAAGTGTTCAAAGTCCAGTATATCTTGGTAGAAGCGCTCACCTTGCTCCTCTGAGTATGATCCCATGTTCTCGTTGAATTTATCAAAATGAGTCTAAAAGATATGGACTTTCAAGGATATCCTGCAGCCCATTTTGCCGTAGTTCTTCATTAGAGCCTCAATCAGTTCCACATAATTTTCGTCCTTGTGATTGCCCAAGAAGCCCCAAACCACTGCGACAAAGTTTCCCCAAGTTTTTTCTTCCTACCTACTGAGCTTCTTGGGGAATTCTGTGCACTCCAGAATCTTCTTTATTTGTGGTCCAACAAAGACATCAGCTTTGACTTTTGCCTCAGAGAGCTCAGGGAAGAAGTCTTGAAGGTACTTGAAGGCTGCAGACTCCTCATCAAGAGCTGTGACAAATTGTTTCATAAGACCCAATTTTATGTGCAATGGGGGGAAGAACACCTTCTGGAGGTCTACTAGTGGCTCACACTTGACATTGTGCCTTCCCACAGAGGACTTGGTCCATTGTAGCCAATACTTCCTGTTGTAGTGTGCTTCAGTGTCCCTGCTGTCCCAAAAACAAAGATAACAGGGAAACTTGGTAAAGCCTTTTTGGAGACCCATTAGCAATGCCACCATTTTGATGTCTTTGATAACCTCCCAGCCATACTCATCATACTTCAAGGCTTCTAGCAAGGTCTTGATGCTGTTGTATTCCTCTTTGAGGTGCAAAAAATGAGCCATGTGACACGTTTTACAACATTCTAGAAAATTCATGTAAGCTCGAGAAAATTTTCTGTCAGCTGCTCAGCACTGAATCTACCTGAAATGTTCTGGAAAATGGGTAAATTTGAAAATTTCATTACACAGGTTACAAAAGCAAAGTTTGAAGAGAAAAATAGGTCTTTTCCATTTACTTTAGACATAAGCAATTGGGAAATAACACTTTCTGTTCAGGAACAAGAAAAAAATAAAAATATTGGTACATAGTGTTATTGATTATGAAGTAATAGTATGGTGAAAGTACAGTGTCAATATTTGTATGGCATTCAGATGTAGTTAGAGTAGTTGAGATAGAATTAGTTTCTAACTATCCAACATAAGGGTTAAAATTATTTTCTATGTGACGGAGACTGAAGTACAGTCACATAACACAATAATCATGTGACAAACAGTGAAGTACAGTCACAAAGCACAATAATCATGTGACAAACAGTGAAGCACAGTCACAAAGCACAATAACCATGTGACAAAGAGTGAAGTACGGTCACATAACACAATAACCGTGTGACAAAGAGTGAAGCACCATCACAAAGCACAATAATCATGAGACAAAGAGTGAAGTACAGTCACATAACACAATAATCATGTGACAAAGAGTGAAGCACCGTCACAAAGCACAATAATCATGTGACAAAGAGTGAAGTACAGTCACATAACACAATAACCGTGTGACAAAGAGTGAAGCACCATCACAAAGCACAATAATCATGAGACAAAGAGTGAAGTACAGTCACAAAGCACAATAATCATGTGACAAAGAGTGAAGCACCGTCACAAAGCACAATAATCATGAGACAAAGAGTGAAGTACAGTCACATAACACAATAACCATGTGACAAAGAGTGAAGCACCATCACAAAGCACAATAATCATGAGACAAAGAGTGAAGCACAGTCACAAAGCACAATAATCATGAGACAAAGAGTGAAGTACGGTCACATAACTCAATAACCTTGTGACAGAGTGAAGTACGGTCACATAACACAATAAACGTGTGAGAAAGAGTGAAGTATGGTCACATAACACAATAAACGTGTGAGAAAGAGTGAAGTACGGTCACATAACACAATAACCGTGTGAGAAAGAGTGAAGTACAGTCACATAACAAATAACCATGTGACAAAGAGTGAAGTACAGTCACATAACACAATAAACATGTGAGAAAGAGTGAAGTACGGTCACATAACAGTAACCGTGTGACAAAGAGTGAAGTACGGTCACATAACTTTGTGACTACTGTTTCTTCACAGTAGGACAATTTGTTGATAAATAAATCATTTTCATATCTGATATATTTACTTCCTGAATTCTTTTGAAAAGTTATAGTTTAAGAAAGTTGAAACTATTACTTTCATTTTCAGGAATCAGTCTCCACCAAGTCCAGTAACTGATGTAATTTCCATGCCTAGAGTGTGTCCTCAAACCACAGTAAGTCTTGAATGGTAGAAAGTCTGGTAGCACAGAAAGAAAGTGACATGAAGCTGCTATTGTGGTGTGTTTCTGGAATTAGTAAACAATAAGTGAATTTGTATTAATTTATTTTGGTAATATCCAGTGTAAGTGAAAGACTCATCTTTGTAAGAGAGAGAGGACTTAGCCAACCATCCTTGGTTATAATAATATTTAATATTGAACCTTTACACTTAAACTAATTGTGTTATTCTTGAATCTTTCCCAGGTGTTGTTTTAAGTTATTAGAAATAGCATTTTCTCACTACATTTTAGCTTTCTAATGGCTCAGCTGTAAATGTGATAGTTTACAATGATACCCATGGTTTGTCCAGTAGAGATGGCTCATTATTTAGCTTTGTGATGAACAATAAATAAATTGAAATTTGCAGTTTAGTACCAGTATCAGTGGTACTCAGAATACGGTACTGGTACTGGTTAATATTATATTGCGTGTTGAGAATAATGTCAGTTATCACATGTTCCTTCTTTAGAGGTTTGACCAAACACTTCCTTTGGCATTTTAACTTTGCTTTTCACGCATTTACGAAAGTTTTATGTTATAACTTTGACTTCATACTTGAGTTGATAAGGGAATCTCATCATCAAAATCAGCAGAAGCATGAAATTTGGGAAACTGGAAGAGAATGTGACTGTGCCTGTGTGACTGATTGCATTTAGATAGGTGCATGTGGGAAGATCACACTGCTTGTGTGACAATGTTTTAGTGAGTTACATTTAAACTACTTAATTATGGTAGTATAAAAACAAACTGGACATCAAACCATAGATAATAAATCAAGTTTTAATACTGAAAATTTAATATTAAGTCATTAATTGTATAAGTAAATATATTTAAAAACAACCTAAAAATCCTTAGTGTAGGAGTTAGGATATTTGTTCTTGAGTAATCTCATCATCTGAACTTTTATTGTACCCTCTAGAAAACAATGAAATATAACAAAGTATTCTCTGTAACATTGTCTGCAGCTCTATTCTTGTATTCTTTAGTCTTATGTTGTTAAAGAGTAACCAGTGAATATGAAGGATCTACTTACTTCTGACATGTTCTGGTTTACCATTTGATTATAGATTTTTCTGAGACCAAATCCATTAAATTTGTAACAAATAAAAGGCATAAATTTGACTGATTCATTGTCCTAGTCATCATAACAGTTAGGCTTGCAAATAATTGACAGTTTGGTTTGATGTGAAAAATATTTCCCACAAGAGCACACTGAGAAGAACAGTTGAATTCCTAACCATTCAAGTCACGTGATTAGAAATGCTTGAGTACTGGTGCTGTCTGTACTGTTCCAAACCATTTGCTAAATCTCCTTGTCTTTCTAGAGTGAATTGTGTTTAATCAGGGGTGAAATTCCTTTCATACAGATATTCATTTGTTTAACTTTTTTTCAAACCTATATCCCTTTTGTTGTACTATTAGAAAACAGGCACAACAAATCTAACAGAATCTAAACACTTGTTAAGTATTCTTCAAAAGAGACAGTGAATAAACTAATGATATCAGTTGTTTTTGTCAGATGGATCATGAGTTGTTTAGTAGGCTTGATGTCAATCATTATTAAACTAGTTGACACAGCCAAGACAGGGAAGACTAAAGACCAGTTACTAGTCCATTAAAACACAGCCAAGACAGGGAAGACTAAAGATCAGTTACTCATCCACTAAAACACAGCCAAGACAGGGAAGACTAAAGGCCAGTTGCTAGTCCATTAAAACACAGCCAAGACAGGGAAGACTAAAGATCAGTTACTCTTCCACTAAAACACTGCCAAGACAGGAAAGACTAAAGATCAGTTACTAGTCCACTAAAACACAGCCAAGACAGGGAAGACTAAAGATCAGTTACTAGTCCACTAAAACACAGCCAAGACAGGGAAGACTAAAGATCCATTACTAGTCCACTAAAACACAGCCAAGACAAGGAAGACTAAAGATCCATTACTAGTCCACTAAAACACAGCCAAGACAAGGAAGACTAAAAATCGGTTACTCGTCCACTAAAACACAGCCAAGACAGGGAAGACTAAAGATCAGTTACTAGTCCACTAAAACACAGCCAAGACAGGAAAGACTAAAGATCAGTTACTAGCCTATTAAAACACAGCCAAGACAGGGAAGACTAAAGATCAGTTCTGTATTACTGGATACATGAGTGATATGTTACTCCTACCTTAGAATGTTGCTATAATCTGTTACCTGATACCATAGAATGTTACTATAATCTGGTACCTGATGTGTGTGTGTGTGTGTATGTGTGTTTTTATTTACAGCAAAGCCACATTGGGCTATCTGCTGAGTCCATCAAGGGGAAATGCTACCTGATACCTCAAAATGTTACTGTAATCTGTTACCAGATACCTTCAGAATGTTACTGTAATCTGTTTCCTCATTCTTTCAGAATGTTACTATAATCTGTTATCTGATACCTTTGAATGTTACTGTAATCTGTTACCTGACACCTTCAGAATGTTACTATAATCTGTTACCTGACACCTTCAGAATGTTACTATAATCTGTTACCTGACACCTTCAGAATGTTACTATAATCTGTTACCTGACACCTTCAGAATGTTACTATAATCTGTTACCTGACACCTTCAGAATGTTACTATAATCTGTTACCTGATACCTACAGAATGTTACTGTAATCTGTTACCTGACACCTTCAGAATGTCACTATAATCTGTTACCTGACATCTTCAGGATGTCACTATAATCTGTTACCTGACATCTTCAGGATGTCACTATAATCTGTTACCTGACACCTTCAGGATGTTACTATAATCTGTTACCCGACACCTTCAGAATGTTACTATAATCTGTTACCTGACACCTTCAGAATGTTACTATAATCTGTTACCTGACACCTTCAGAATGTTACTATAATCTGTTACCTGACACCTTCAGAATGTTACTATAATCTGGTACCTGACACCTTCAGAATGTTACTATAATCTGGTACCTGATACCTCAGAATATTACTATAACATAGTAACTTGTCTTTTGTTTTAAAAGTAAATACTTATAAAGTAACATAAAAAAATATATAATGATTTTTAAAATACTATTCAAAGTGTAAATTAAGCATTTATTAGCCTTTAAATAAAAAAGGTTTTAAGAAACACTGAACTGTATATATTGCAAATAGAATTATTAGAAAGTAACTCGTAGAAGACTAAAGCTACATTAACTGGCAGATTTTAAGTGTGGTATTTTTTAGACAGGATAAGCTCTGGTTAAAGGTTTTCTTATTTTATTATAGTCATGTCCCCTGTCATTGGATGCTACTGTGTCAGAAGTTAGTCAGTGGCTCAAGCAGAATAGACTGTCTCAGTACATTGAGACTTTCACTAATTATTGTGGTAAGTAACTGTATATAGACTGTCTTTGTATGTTCAGACTTTCACTAGTTATTGTGGTAAGTAACTGTATGTAGACTGTCTTTGTATGTTCAGACTTTCACTAGTTATTGTGGTAAGTAACTGTATATAGACTGTCTTTGTATGTTCAGACTTTCACTAGTTATTGTGGTAAGTAACTGTATATAGACTGTCTTTGTATGTTCAGACTTTCACTAGTTGTTGTGGTAAGTAACTGTATATAGACTCTTTGTATGTTCAGACTTTCACTAGTTGTGGTAAGTAACTGTATATAGACTGTCTTTGTATGTTCAGACTTTCACTAGTTATTGTGGTAAGTAACTGTATATAGACTGTCTTTGTATGTTCAGACTTTCACTAGTTATTGTGGTAAGTAACTGTATATAGACTATCTTTGTATGTTCAGACTTTCACTAGTTATTGTGGTAAGTAACTGTATATAGACTGTCTTTGTATGTTCAGACTTTCACTAGTTATTGTGGTAAGTAACTATATATAGACTGTCTTTGTATGTTCAGACTTTCACTGGTTATTGTGGTAAGTAACTGTATATAGACTGTCTTTGTATGTTCAGACTTTCACTAGTTGTTGTGGTAAGTAACTGTATATAGACTGTCTTTGTATGTTCAGACTTTCACTAGTTGTTGTGGTGGTAAGTAACTGTATATAGACTGTCTTTGTATGTTCAGGCTTTCACTAGTTATTGTGGTAAGTAACTGTATATAGACTGTCTTTGTATGTTCAGACTTTCACTAGTTATTGTGGTAAGTAACTGTATATAGATTGTCTTTGTATGTTCAGACTTTCACTAGTTGTTGTGGTAAGTAACTGTATATAGACTGTCTTTGTATGTTCAGACTTTCACTAGTTATTGTGGTAAGTAACTGTATATAGACTGTCTTTGTATGTTCAGACTTTCACTAGTTATTGTGGTAAGTAACTGTATATAGACTGTCTTTGTATGTTCAGACTTTCACTAGTTATTGTGGTAAGTAATTATATATAGACTGTCTTTGTATGTTCAGACTTTCACTAGTTATTGTGGTAAGTAATTATATATAGACTGTCTTTGTATGTTCATACTTTCACTAGTTATTGTGGTAAGTAACTGTATATAGACTGTCTTTGTATGTTCATACTTTCACTAGTTGTTGTGGTAAGTAATTGTATATAGATTGTCTTTGTATGTTGAGACTTTCACTAGTTATTGTTGGAAGTAATTATATATAGACTGTCTTAGTATGTTCAGATTTTCACTAGTTATTGTGGTAAGTAACTGTATATAGACTGTCTTAGTATGTTCATACTTTCACTAGTTATTGTGGTAAGTAACTGTATATAGACTGTCTTAGTATGTTGAGATTTTCAGTAGTTATTATGGTAAGTAATTGTATACTTATCTCAGTCATAGAGTTTATCTCTTCCTGTTATAGGGTACAGATCTGGTATCTTTTCATTGTCCTTATAGTAAACTAATAGCATAGTTTAAAATCTATTTTTTTTTTGGTGTTAGATATATTTTGGAGAAAGTTCTTATATTTGTATGGCTAATTAAAATAGTTCATTTATTATTAACGTGTACTGAGAAGTAACTTCGGCCATATAAATGAGTGTAGCCTACCACATACAAACTGAAGTTAGCAAGTCAGAGACAGAGGGATTTATTTGAAACCTTTTTGATAATCTTCTGTCTGTAAATTGACAAAAACAACTTTAGAAACACACATGTTTCTACTTGTGATACCAATCATCTCTGTTGACAAGTGCAAGTGTTGAATCATGGGGAACAATAGAGTTGTGTGGACACTGATGTAACTGTTTCTGACAAACAACTCTTGTTCTGAAGGGATTTTGTTATCATTTTAACAGCTACAGAAGTTTCATTAATTATTTTGTAGATTTCTTTTTTTTCTGGTATTTATTGAAAAACTGTTACTTTCTTCTGGTAGTACATGTAACTTTGTCACATAACATCAGATTTGTTGATTGTTAGGACATAATTCATGAGATATCATCAAAACATATGAAATAAGTAATTTGCTAAACAATAATTCTGTGTAGTGAACAAAAGAAAGTTTGTAGAAATAGTAATTGTTCATTCTGTCTGAAAAATACACAAATACAAGTTGCTGCACTTTGTACACAAATACAAGTTGCTGCACTTTGATATGTTGAGTATAAATTATACCCCTACAAATTATAACCATACAAGTTAATCATAATCAAGTTACTTCTTTGCTCCATATATTACCTTAAGGTAGAGCTTGATAGATAATTATAATAGCTCATGACATAACTAAGTCTTCATATTATTTCAAACTGTATAATTTTATGCTGTTAGTTCTGCAGCTTACAGTGGTTCCATCTACTTAGATAACTAAAACCAGAATATACAACACAATGTTTTATAAATTTCTAACAGCATTGTGAAGTTAGCAATGAGATAACAATATTATGTTATTCTCAATTTTCCTGATAAGAATTTTTGTTTTTCTGATTTTTGAAATTATATTAAAGTACCCCTTTCCCAAACTAGTTCTTCCATTGCTGTCACATTCACAGCTTGCTTTAGTGAGAGATGTTTTCTTTCATTATCTCTGTTTAATGTCTTAGGCTCTGATCTCCTGAGGTTGACAAGAAATGATATTATTCAGATTTGTGGCTTTGCTGATGGAATACGACTTTTCTCCACTCTTCAATCCAGGTATCATTGACTGTAAATATAAAAATTTATGTTGATGTCTGCAAACCTCAGTAAGACATCAGGCATTAAATCTTCCTTTATTTAATATAAAAGAAGGCCCATCATTGAGTATAATAACAATTAGGGTTAGTTCTTGTCCATTTCAGTACATTCCATCTGTTATTGAACTTTATGCACAGAGAAGATAATACTTTGTTTCAATATGTCTTTCTTATACAATGTGACAAAACACATTATGATCTTTAAAAAGTTATTTCGATAAAGTACTGCTACTTTTAGGAATATAAATGGAAGTGCAAGATCGGGGTAAGAGTTAATGATGTATTTCTTTACATTTATCAATTTTTTATAATTTATTTCATAGTTCAAAGCAGTATGTTGAAATAACATTACATCTAGTGTACTACAAACAAAAGTCTTCATTGTTGTTCCTTTATGATTGACTTTACAATAATAGAGAATTTTCATGGTAACAAGACTAAAATTACATTCACTTCAGGTTTCCTTAAGTAAACAACTAACAAAACAGAGGATGATTAGGCTTTCAGGTTTCCTTAAGTAAACAACTAATAAACCAGAGGATGATTAGGTTTTCAGGTTTCCTTAAGTAAACAGCTAACAAAACAGAGGATGATTAGGCTTTCAGGTTTTCTTAAGTAAACAACTAACAAAACAGAGGATGATTACGCTTTCAGATTTCCTTAAGTAAACAACTAACAAAACAGAGGATGGTAAGGCTTTCAGGTTTTCTTAAGTAAACAACTAACAAAACAGAGGATGATTAGACTTTCAGGCTTCCTTAAGTAAACAACTAACAAAACAGAGGATGGTAAAGCTTTCAGGTTTTCTTAAGTAAACAACTAACAAAACAGAGGATGATTATGCTTTCAGGTTTTCTTAAGTAAACAACTAACAAAACAGAGGATGGTAAGGCTTTCAGGTTTTCTTAAGTAAACAACTAACAAAACAGAGGATGATTAGGCTTTCAGGTTTCCTTAAGTACACAATTAACAAAACAGAGGATGATTAGGCTTTCAAGTGTCCTTAAGTAAACAACTAACAAAACAAAGGATGATTAGGCTTTCAAGTGTCCTTAAGTAAACAACTAACAAAACAAAGGATGATTAGGCTTTCAGGTTTCCTTAAGTACACAATTAACAAAACAGAGGATGATTACGCTTTCAAGTGTCCTTAAGTAAACAACTAACAAAACAGAGGATGGTAAGGCTTTCAAGTTTTCTTAAGTAAACAACTAACAAAACAAAGAACAATTAGACTTTCAGGTTTCCTGAAGTAAACAACTAACAAAACAGGGATGTTAGGCTTTCAGGTTTCCTGAAGTAAACAACTAACAAAACAGGGACGTTAGGCTTTCAGGTTTCCTTAAGTAAACAACTAACAAAACAGGGATGTTAGACTTTCAAGTTTCCTTAAGTAAATAACTAATAAAACAGGGACGTTAGGCTTTCTGGTTTCTTTAAGTAAACAACTAACAAAACTGAGATTGGTTTTCATAAAACAAAAATTTAAATATAAAATTTACTTAGGTAAGTGAACCATTTCGTATATTTCACTTTGTTTTGTTTTACATCTCGAAACTATTTAACTTCATATCTAGTTAACTGTTTAGCCTTATCTCTAGTTAACTGTTTAGCCTTATCTCTAGTTAACTATTTAACTTCATATCTAGTTAACTGTTTAGCCTTATCTCTAGTTAACTATTTAACTTCATATCTAGTTAACTGTTTAGTCTTATCTCTAGTTAACTATTTAACTTCATATCTAGTTAACTGTTTAGCCTTATCTCTAGTTAACTATTTAACTTCATATCTAGTTAACTGTTTAGCCTTATCTCTAGTTAACTATTTAACTTCATCTCTAGTTAACTGTTTAGCCTTATCTCTAGTTAACTATTTAACTTCATATCTAGTTAACTGTTTAGCCTTATCTCTAGTTAACTATTTAACTTCATATCTAGTTAACTGTCTAGCCTTATCTCTAGTTAAATATTTAACTTCCTACCTATTTAACTGTTTAGCCTTATCTCTAGTTAACTGTCTAGCCTTATCTCTAGTTAACTATTTAACTTCATATCTAGTTAACTGTTTAGCCTTATCTCTAGTTAACTATTTAACTTCATATCTAGTTAACTGTTTAGCCTTATCTCTAGTTAACTATTTAACTTCATATCTAGTTAACTGTTTAGCCTTATCTCTAGTTAACTATTTAACTTCATATCTAGTTAACTGTTTAGCCTTATCTCTAGTTAACTGTTTAGCCTTATCTCTAGTTAACTGTTTAACTTCATATCTAGTTAACTATTTAACTTCATATCTAGTTAACTGTTTAGCCTTATCTCTAGTTAACTATTTAACTTCATATCTAGTTAACTGTTTAGCCTTATCTCTAGTTAACTATTTAACTTCATATCTAGTTAACTGTTTAACCTTATCTCTAGTTAACTATTTAACTTCATATCTAGTTAACTGTTTAACCTTATCTCTAGTTAACTGTTTAGCCTTATCTCTAGTTAACTGTTTAGCCTTATCTCTAGTTAACTATTTAACTTCATATCTAGTTAACTGTTTAGCCTTATCTCTAGTTAACTATTTAACTTCATATCTAGTTAACTGTTTAACCTTATCTCTAGTTAACTGTTTAGCCTTATCTCTAGTTAACTGTTTAGCCTTATCTCTAGTTAACTATTTAACTTCATATCTAGTTAACTGTTTAGCCTTATCTCTAGTTAACTATTTAACTTCATATCTAGTTAACTGTTTAGCCTTATCTCTAGTTAACTATTTAACTTCATATCTAGTTAACTGTTTAGCCTTATCTCTAGTTAACTATTTAACTTCATATCTAGTTAACTGTTTAGCCTTATCTCTAGTTAACTGTTTAGCCTTATCTCTAGTTAACTGTTTAGCCTTATCTCTAGTTAACTATTTAACTTCATATCTAGTTAACTGTTTAGCCTTATCTCTAGTTAACTATTTAACTTCATAACTAGTTAACTGTTTAGCCTTATCTTTAACTGTTTAACTTATCTCTAGTTAACTGTTTAGCCTTATCTCTAGTTAACTGTTTAATCTTTATATCTAGTTAACTGTTTAGCCTTATCTCTAGTTAACTATTTAACTTCATATCTAGTTAACTGTTTAGCCTTATCTCTAGTTAACTATTTAACTTCATATCTAGTTAACTGTTTAGCCTTATCTCTAGTTAACTATTTAACTTCATATCTAGTTAACTGTTTAGCCTTATCTCTAGTTAACTATTTAACTTCATATCTAGTTAACTGTTTAGCCTTATCTCTAGTTAACTATTTAACTTCATATCTAGTTAACTGTTTAACCTTATCTCTAGTTAACTAGTTAACTATTTAACTTCATATCTAGTTAACTGTTTAGCCTTATCTCTAGTTAACTGTTTAATCTTATCTCTAGTTAACTGTTTAGCTTATCTCTAGTTAACTGTTTATTATCTCTAGTTAACTATTTAACTTCATATCTAGTTAACTGTTTAGCTTTATCTCTAGTTAACTATTTAACTTCATATCTAGTTAACTGTTTAGCCTTATCTCTAGTTAACTATTTAACTTCATATCTAGTTAACTGTTTAACCTTATCTCTAGTTAACTATTTAACTTCATCTCTAGTTAACTGTTTAACCTTATCTCTAGTTAACTGTTTAGCTTTATCTCTAGTTAACTGTTTAGCCTTATCTCTAGTTAACTATTTAACTTCATATCTAGTTAACTGTTTAGCCTTATCTCTAGTTAACTATTTAACTTCATATCTAGTTAACTGTTTAGCTCTAGTTAACTCTCTATCTAGTTAACTGTTTAACTTTATCTCTAGTTAACTGTTTAACTTCTTATCTCTAGTTAACTGTTTAATCTCTAGTTAACTGTTTAGCCTATCTCTAGTTAACTGTTTAGCCTTATCTCTAGTTAACTATTTAACTTCATATCTAGTTAACTGTTTAGCCTTATCTCTAGTTAACTATTTAACTTCATATCTAGTTAACTGTTTAGCCTTATCTCTAGTTAACTATTTAACTTCATATCTAGTTAACTGTTTAGCCTTATCTCTAGTTAACTATTTAACTTCATATCTAGTTAACTGTTTAGCCTTATCTCTAGTTAACTATTTAACTTCATATCTAGTTAACTGTTTAGCCTTATCTCTAGTTAACTGTTTAACTTTATCTCTAGTTAACTGTTTAGCCTTATCTCTAGTTAACTATTTAACTTCATATCTAGTTAACTGTTTAGCCTTATCTCTAGTTAACTATTTAACTTCATATCTAGTTAACTGTTTAGCCTTATCTCTAGTTAACTATTTAACTTCATATCTAGTTAACTGTTTAAATCTCTAGTTAACTATTTAACTTCATATCTAGTTAACTGTTTAGCCTTATCTCTAGTTAACTATTTAACTTCATATCTAGTTAACTGTTTAGCCTTATCTCTAGTTAACTATTTAACTTCATATCTAGTTAACTGTTTAACCTTATCTCTAGTTAACTGTTTAACTTATATCTAGTTAACTGTTTAGCCTTATCTCTAGTTAACTGTTTAACTTCATATCTAGTTAACTGTTTAGCCTTATCTCTAGTTAACTAGTTAACTATTTAACTTCATATCTAGTTAACTGTTTAACCTTATCTCTAGTTAACTGTTTAACTTATATCTAGTTAACTGTTTAGCCTTATCTCTTATCTCTAGTTAACTGTTTAGTTAACTATTTAACTTCATATCTAGTTAACTGTTTAGCCTTATCTCTAGTTAACTATTTAACTTATATCTAGTTAACTGTTTAGCCTTATCTCTAGTTAACTATTTAACTTCATATCTAGTTAACTAGTTATCTCTAGTTAACTGTTTAGCCTTATCTCTAGTTAACTGTTTAACCTTATCTCTAGTTAACTGTTTAGCCTTATCTCTAGTTAACTGTTTAACTTCATATCTAGTTAACTGTTTAGCCTTATCTCTAACTTAACTATTTAAACTGTTTAACCTTATCTCTAGTTAACTGTTTAGCCTTATCTCTAGTTAACTGTTTAACTTCATATCTAGTTAACTGTTTAGCCTTATCTCTAGTTAACTGTTTAGCCTTATCTCTAGTTAACTGTTTAGCCTTATCTTATCTCTAGTTAACTGTTTAACTTCATATCTAGTTAACTGTTTAGCCTTATCTCTAGTTAACTGTTTAACTTATCTCTAGTTAACTGTTTAGCCTTATCTCTAGTTAACTGTTTAGCCTTATCTCTAGTTAACTGTTTAACCTTATCTCTAGTTAACTGTTTAGCCTCATATCTAGTTAACTGTTTAGCCTTATCTCTAGTTAACTATTTAACTTCATATCTAGTTAACTGTTTAACCTTATCTCTAGTTAACTATTTAACTTCATATCTAGTTAACTGTTTAACTTATCTCTAGTTAACTGTTTAACCTTATCTCTAGTTAACTGTTTAGCCTTATCTCTAGTTAACTGTTTAGCTTATCTCTAGTTAACTGTTTAACCTTATCTCTAGTTAACTGTTTAGCCTTATCTCTAGTTAACTGTTTAACTTCATATCTAGTTAACTGTTTAACCTTATCTCTAGTTAACTGTTTAACCTTATCTCTAGTTAACTGTTTAACTTTATCTCTAGTTAACTGTTTAACCTTTAACCTTATCTCTAGTTAACTGTTTAACTTCATATCTAGTTAACTGTTTAACCTTATCTCTAGTTAACTGTTTAACCTTATCTCTAGTTAACTGTTTAAACTTTTAGCTTATCTCTAGTTAACTGTTTAGCCTTATCTCTAGTTAACTGTTTAACTTTATCTCTAGTTAACTGTTTAGCCTTATCTCTAGTTAACTGTTTAGCCTTATCTCTAGTTAACTGTTTAGCCTTATCTCTAGTTAACTATTTAACTTCATATCTAGTTAACTGTTTAACCTTATCTCTAGTTAACTATTTAACTTCATATCTAGTTAACTGTTTAACCTTATCTCTAGTTAACTGTTTAGCCTTATCTCTAGTTAACTGTTTAACTTCCTTTATCTCTAGTTAACTGTTAACTTCATATCTAGTTAACTTTTATTATCTCTAGTTAACTATTTAACTTCATATCTAGTTAACTGTTTAGCCTTATCTCTAGTTAACTATTTAACTTCATATCTAGTTAACTGTTTAGCCTTATCTCTAGTTAACTATTTAACTTCATATCTAGTTAACTGTTTAACCTTATCTCTAGTTAACTGTTTAGCCTTATCTCTAGTTAACTGTTTAGCCTTATCTCTAGTTAACTTTTATCTCTGTTTAGTTATCTCTAGTTAACTATTTAACTTCATATCTAGTTAACTGTTTAGCCTTATCTCTAGTTAACTATTTAACTTCATATCTAGTTAACTGTTTAGCCTTATCTCTAGTTAACTATTTAACTTCATATCTAGTTAACTGTTTAGTTATCTCTAGTTAACTATTTAACTTCATATCTAGTTAACTGTTTAGCCTTATCTCTAGTTAACTCTTCATATCTAGTTAACTGTTTAGCCTTATCTCTAGTTAACTATTTAACTTCATCTAGTTAACTGTTTAGCCTTATCTCTAGTTAACTATTTAACTTCATCTAGTTAACTGTTTAGCCTTATCTCTAGTTAACTATTTAACTTCATATCTAGTTAACTGTTTAGCCTTATCTCTAGTTAACTATTTAACTTCATATCTAGTTAACTATCTCTAGTTAACTGTTTAACTTCATATCTAGTTAACTGTTAAGCTTCATCTCTAGTTAACTGTTTAACTTTATATCTAGTTAACTGTTTAACCTTATTTAACTGTTTAACTTCATATCTAGTTAACTGTTTAACCTTATCTCTAGTTAACTGTTTAGCCTTATCTCTAGTTAACTGTTTAACCTTATCTCTAGTTAACTGTTTAACTTCATATCTAGTTAACTGTTTAACCTTATCTCTAGTTAACTGTTTAACTTCACATCTAGTTAACTGTTTAGCCTTATCTCTAGTTAACTGTTTAACCTTATCTCTAGTTAACTGTCTAATCTTATCTCTAGTTAACTGTTTAGCCTTATCTCTAGTTAACTGTTTAGCCTTATCTCTAGTTAACTATTTAACTTCATATCTTGTTAACTGTTTAGCCTTATCTCTAGTTAACTGTTTAACTTCATATCTAGTTAACTGTTTAGCCTTATCTCTAGTTAACTGTTTAACTTCATATCTAGTTAACTGTTTAGCCTTATCTCTAGTTAACTGTTTAGCCTTATCTCTAATTAACTATTTAACTTCATATCTAGTTAACTGTTTAGCCTTATCTCTAGTTAACTGTTTAACTTCATATCTAGTTAACTGTTTAGCCTTATCTCTAGTTAACTGTTTAACCTTATCTCTAGTTAACTGTTTAGCCTTATCTCTAGTTAACTGTTTAGCCTTATCTCTAGTTAACTGTTTAGCTTTATCTCTAATTAACTATTTAACTTCATATCTAGTTAACTGTTTAGCCTTATCTCTAGTTAACTGTTTAACTTCATATCTAGTTAACTGTTTAGCCTTATCTCTAGTTAACTGTTTAACTTATCTCTAGTTAACTGTTTAGCCTTATCTCTAGTTAACTGTTTAGCCTTATCTCTAGTTAACTGTTTAACCTTATCTCTAGTTAACTGTTTAGCCTTATCTCTAGTTAACTATTTAACTTCATATCTAGTTAACTGTTTAGCCTTATCTCTAGTTAACTGTTTAACTTCATATCTAGTTAACTGTTTAGCCTTATCTCTAGTTAACTGTTTAACCTTATCTCTAGTTAACTGTTTAGCCTTATCTCTAGTTAACTGTTTAACTTCATATCTAGTTAACTGTTTAGCCTTATCTCTAGTTAACTGTTTAACCTTATCTCTAGTTAACTGTTTAACCTTATCTCTGGTTAACTGTTTAACCTTATCTCTAGTTAACTGTTTAGCCTTATCTCTAGTTAACTATTTAACTTCATATCTAGTTAACTGTTTAGCCTTATCTCTAGTTAACTGTTTAGCCTTATCTCTAGTTAACTGTTTAACCTTATCTCTAGTTAACTGTTTAGCCTTATCTCTAGGTTAACTGTTTAGCCTTATCTCTAGTTAACTGTTTAACTTCATATCTAGTTAACTGTTTAACTCTCATATCTAGTTAACTGTTTAGCCTTATCTCTAGTTAACTGTTTAACTTCATATCTAGTTAACTGTTTAGCCTTATCTCTAGTTAACTGTTTAACTTCATATCTAGTTAACTGTTTAGCCTTATCTCTAGTTAACTGTTTAACCTTATCTCTAGTTAACTGTTTAGCCTTATCTCTAGTTAACTGTTTAGCCTTAATTCTAGTTAACTGTTTAGCCTTATCTCTAGTTAACTATTTAACTTCATATCTAGTTAACTGTTTAGCCTTATCTCTAGTTAACTGTTTAGCCTTATCTCTAGTTAACTGTTTAGCCTTATCTCTAGTTAACTGTTTAGCCTTATCTCTAGTTAACTGTTTAGCCTTATCTCTAGTTAACTGTTTAGCCTTATCTCTAGTTAACTGTTTAGCCTTATCTCTAGTTAACTATTTAACTTCATATCTAGTTAACTGTTTAGCCTTATCTCTAGTTAACTATTTAACTTCATATCTAGTTAACTGTTTAGCCTTTATCTCTCTCTAGTTAACTTCATTTAACTTTTAGCATATCTAGTTAACTGTTTAACTGTTATCTCTAGTTAACTATTTAACTTCATATCTAGTTAACTGTTTAACCTTATCTCTAGTTAACTGTTTAGCCTTATCTCTAGTTAACTGTTTAGCCTTATCTCTAGTTAACTATTTAACTTCATATCTAGTTAACTGTTTAGCCTTATCTCTAGTTAACTATTTAACTTCATATCTAGTTAACTGTTTAGCCTTATCTCTAGTTAACTATTTAACTTCATATCTAGTTAACTGTTTAACCTTATCTCTAGTTAACTATTTAACTATATATCTAGTTAACTGTTTAGCCTTATCTCTAGTTAACTATTTAACTTCATATCTAGTTAACTGTCTAGCCTTATCTCTAGTTAACTGTTTAGCCTTATCTCTAGTTAACTGTCTAGCCTTATCTCTAGTTAACTATTTAACTTCATATCTAGTTAACTGTTTAGCCTTATCTCTAGTTAACTATTTAACTTCATAACTAGTTAACTGTTTAGCCTTATCTCTAGTTAACTATTTAACTTCATATCTAGTTAACTGTTTAACCTTATCTCTAGTTAACTATTTAACTATATATCTAGTTAACTGTTTAGCCTTATCTCTAGTTAACTATTTAACTTCATATCTAGTTAACTGTTTAACCTTATCTCTAGTTAACTATTTAACTTCATATCTAGTTAACTGTTTAACCTTATCTCTAGTTAACTGTTTAGCCTTATCTCTAGTTAACTGTTTAGCCTTATCTCTAGTTAACTGTTTAACTTCATATCTAGTTAACTGTTTAGCCTTATCTCTAGTTAACTATTTAAGTTCATATCTAGTTAACTGTTTAGCCTTATCTCTAGTTAACTATTTAACTTCACATCTAGTTAACTGTTTAGCCTTATCTCTAGTTAACTATTTAACTTCATTATCTAGTTAACTGTTTAGCCTTATCTCTAGTTAACTATTTAACTTCATATCTAGTTAACTGTTTAGCCTTATCTCTAGTTAACTATTTAACTTCATATCTAGTTAACTGTTTAGCCTTATCTCTAGTTAACTATTTAACTTCATATCTAGTTAACTGTTTAGCCTTATCTCTAGTTAACTATTTAACTTCATATCTAGTTAACTGTTTAGCCTTATCTCTAGTTAACTATTTAACTTCATATCTAGTTAACTGTTTAACCTTATCTCTAGTTAACTATTTAACTTCATATCTAGTTAACTATTTAACTCCATATCTAGTTAACTGTTTAACCTTATCTCTACTTAACTGTTTAGCCTTATCTCTAGTTAACTGTTTAGCCTTATCTCTAGTTAACTATTTAACTTCATATCTAGTTAACTGTTTAGCCTTATCTCTAGTTAACTATTTAACTTCATATCTAGTTAACTGTTTAACCTTATCTCTAGTTAACTGTTTAACCTTATCTCTAGTTAACTGTTTAACTTCATATCTAGTTAACTGTTTAACCTTATCTCTAGTTAACTGTTTAACTTCACATCTGGTTAACTGTTTAGCCTTATCTCTAGTTAACTGTTTAACCTTATCTCTAGTTAACTGTCTAATCTTATCTCTAGTTAACTGTTTAGCCTTATCTCTAGTTAACTGTTTAACTTCATATCTAGTTAACTGTTTAGCCTTATCTCTAGTTAACTGTTTAGCCTTATCTCTAGTTAACTCTTTAGCCTTATCTCTAGTTAACTATTTAACTTCATATCTAGTTAACTGTTTAACCTTATCTCTAGTTAACTATTTAACTTCATATCTAGTTAACTGTTTAACCTTATCTCTAGTTAACTGTTTAGCCTTATCTCTAGTTAACTGTTTAGCCTTATCTCTAGTTAACTGTTTAGCCTTATCTCTAGTTAACTATTTAACTTCATATCTAGTTAACTGTTTAGCTTTATCTCTAGTTAACTATTTAACTTCATATCTAGTTAACTGTTTAGCCTTATCTCTAGTTAACTATTTAACTTCATATCTAGTTAACTGTTTAACCTTATCTCTAGTTAACTGTTTAGCCTTATCTCTAGTTAACTGTTTAGCCTTATCTCTAGTTAACTATTTAACTTCATATCTAGTTAACTGTTTAGCCTTATCTCTAGTTAACTATTTAACTTCATATCTAGTTAACTGTTTAGCCTTATCTCTAGTTAACTATTTAACTTCATATCTAGTTAACTGTTTAGCCTTATCTCTAGTTAACTATTTAACTTCATATCTAGTTAACTGTTTAGCCTTATCTCTAGTTAACTATTTAACTTCATATCTAGTTAACTGTTTAGCCTGATCTCTAGTTAACTATTTAACTTCACATCTAGTTAACTATCTAGCCTTATCTCTAGTTAACTATTTAACTTCACATCTAGTTAACTGTTTAGCCTTATCTCTAGTTAACTATTTAACTTCATATCTAGTTAACTGTTTAGCCTTATCTCTAGTTAACTATTTAACTTCATATCTAGTTAACTGTTTAACCTTATCTCTAGTTAACTATTTAACTTCATATCTAGTTAACTATTTAACTTCATATCTAGTTAACTGTTTAACCTTATCTCTACTTAACTGTTTAGCCTTATCTCTAGTTAACTGTTTAACCTTATCTCTAGTTAACTGTTTAACTTCATATCTAGTTAACTGTTTAACCTTATCTCTCGTTAACTGTTTAACTTCACATCTGGTTAACTGTTTAGCCTTATCTCTAGTTAACTGTTTAACCTTATCTCTAGTTAACTGTTTAAGTTAACTCTTATCTCTAGTTAACTGTTTAGCCTTATCTCTAGTTAACTGTTTAGCCTTATCTCTAGTTAACTATTTAACTTCATATCTTGTTAACTGTTTAGCCTTATCTCTAGTTAACTGTTTAACTTCATATCTTGTTAACTGTTTAGCCTTATCTCTAGTTAACTGTTTAACTTCATATCTAGTTAACTGTTTAGCCTTATCTCTAGTTAACTGTTTAGCCTTATCTCTAGTTAACTGTTTAACTTCATATCTAGTTAACTGTTTAGCCTTATCTCTAGTTAACTGTTTAACTTCATATCTAGTTAACTGTTTAGCCTTATCTCTAGTTAACTGTTTAACCTTATCTCTAGTTAACTGTTTAGCCTTATCTCTGGTTAACTGTTTAGCCTTATCTCTAGTTAACTGTTTAGCTTTATCTCTAATTAACTATTTAACTTCATATCTAGTTAACTGTTTAGCCTTATCTCTAGTTAACTGTTTAACTTCATATCTAGTTAACTGTTTAGCCTTATCTCTAGTTAACTGTTTAACCTTATCTCTAGTTAACTGTTTAGCCTTATCTCTGGTTAACTGTTTAGCCTTATCTCTAGTTAACTGTTTAACCTTATCTCTAGTTAACTGCTTAGCCTTATCTCTAGTTAACTATTTAACTTCATATCTAGTTAACTGTTTAGCCTTATCTCTAGTTTACTGTTTAACTTCATATCTAGTTAACTGTTTAGCCTTATCTCTAGTTAACTGTTTAACCTTATCTCTAGTCAACTGTTTAGCCTTATCTCTAGTTAACTGTTTAACTTCATATCTAGTTAACTGTTTAGCCTTATCTCTATTTAACTGTTTAACCTTATCTCTAGTTAACTGTTTAACCTTATCTCTGGTTAACTGTTTAACCTTATCTCTAGTTAACTGTTTAGCCTTATCTCTAGTTAACTATTTAACTTCATATCTAGTTAACTGTTTAGCCTTATCTCTAGTTAACTGTTTAGCCTTATCTCTAGTTAACTGTTTAACCTTATCTCTAGTTAACTGTTTAGCCTTATCTCTGGTTAACTGTTTAGCCTTATCTCTAGTTAACTATTTAACTTCATATCTAGTTAACTGTTTAACTTCATATCTAGTTAACTGTTTAGCCTTATCTCTAGTTAACTGTTTAACTTCATATCTAGTTAACTGTTTAGCCTTATCTCTAGTTAACTGTTTAACTTCATATCTAGTTAACTGTTTAGCCTTATCTCTAGTTACCGGTTAACCTTATCTCTAGTTAACTGTTTAGCCTTAATTCTAGTTAACTGTTCAGCCTTAATTCTAGTTAACTGTTCAGCCTTAATTCTAGTTAACTATTTAACTTCATATCTAGTTAACTGTTTAGCCTTATCTCTAGTTAACTGTTTAGCCTTATCTCTAGTTAACTGTTTAGCCTTATCTCTAGTTAACTGTTTAGCCTTATCTCTAGTTAACTGTTTAGCCTTATCTCTAGTTAACTGTTTAGCCTTATCTCTAGTTAACTGTTCAGCCTTATCTCTAGTTAACTGTTTAACCTTATCTCTAGTTAGCTGTTGATCCTCACCTCTTTTTAACTGTAACTTTATTTCTGGGTAACTGTTTAGCTTTATCTCTTCTCAACTGGTTAACTATTTAGCTTTTTCTCTTTTCAACTGTTTAACTTTGTCTCTGGTTAACTATTTAACCTCACCTTTTTTAACTATTTAATTTCATCTCTGGTTAACTTTAACTTCACCTCTTAACTGTTTAACTTCATCTCTTGTTAACTGTTTGGCTTCATTTCTGGTTACCTATTTAACTTTATCTATGGTTAACTGTTTACCTTCACCTCTTCTTAACTCTTTAACTTCACTCTTTTTAACTGTTTAACTTCATCTCTGGGTAGCTGTTTAATTTCACCTCTTCTTAACTGTTTAACTTCATTTCTTATTAGCTGTTAAATTTCATCTCTGGTTAACTGTTTCACTTTATATCTTTTAAACTGTTTAACCTCATTTCTGGTTAACTGTTTAACTTCATCTGGTTAATTGTTTCACTTTTTCTATTTTTAACTGTTTAACTTTGCCTCTTTTTAACTATTTAGCTTCATCTCTTGTTAACTGTTTAGCTTCTTCTCTTGTTAATTGTTTAACTTCATCTCTTATTAGCTGTTTAGTTTCATCTCTGGTTAGCTGTTTTGTTTCATTCTCTTGTTAACTGTTTAACTTCACCTCATGGTATTGTTTCATAATTAAGAGCGTAAAGTTGTCTAGCTATGTATAATTTTACTCTTTTCAAACATTTGTATTTATAGTGACACAGTGTGTGAAAGATCTATTTATAAAAGGGTGATAGCAACAAAACCTTCACACCTAAAGGCTGAATTGTTTTTATAGTGACACACTGTGTGAAAGATGTATTTATAAAAGGGTGATAGCAACAAAACCTTCACACCTAAAGGCTGAATTGTTTTTATAGTGACACACTGTGTGAAAGATGTATTTATAAAAGGGTGATAGCAACAAAACCTTCACACCTAAAGGCTGAATTGTTTTTATAGTGACACACTGTGTGAAAGATGTATTTATAAAAGGGTGATAGCAACAACACCTTCACACCTAAAGGCTGAATTGGTTGATATTTTCATTCAACTGGCTAATGAGATGTAATTTAACTCACAACTAAAGTTAAAAAACTTGTTACACTATTCTGTCTTGTATAGTTTCTAGTTGTGTGTTTCTTACAAAACCTGAATATGTTGTCAGAGCCCAAATATGGTACAGTTTTCTGTAAAACTTGATAAGTTATTTCTAATTTTTTTGGTGAGTATTTAATGACAGAGATATCTCAACTTTTCTTTTGTGTATTGTAAAAATATTAACTTGAAAACATGAAAATAAACATAGTGTTTTTGTAAACTGTGAGATTCTATTCTTTCATTTACCTACTAATAAAAGAATCATATTGGACACCATGCATTAGGGTTATTCAGGTTTTTATTGTTCAATGATAGAGAGTTACAGTTCTTTCTTTCTGTTCCAGGAGAATTCCACCTTGTTTAACTCTTTATGTTTGTCCTTCATCAGAAAAAGGTAAGCAAATATATTTGATTTTTTTCATGAGTTCCTCAGATCAAGAAAGTATTTTAAAATAATTAATCTCAAGCATAAATTGAAACAAAACACAATCTATTTCAACAAATATCTTTCTGAATGAGGTTTAGGCTTTAGAAATTTTGTGTTCATTTGTTATTTGGTGTAAAATCTATATTTCACTTTAAAGTCTTCTTAAAATATTAAATTTAAATAGTTAAGATACATTGGTAGAGCCAAGGTTGATGTCTCAGTGTTCACTTGTTGAAGTCAGTTTTCACCTATAAAAGACACCTGGAGATTCAAAGTTAGTGTCCTACTGACACAAAAACATGCTCTGCACTTCAGGACTTTGGGTGAGTTATAAGAGTAACTGTGAAATAGTAATAGGTCAGTCACTGGTGGTGGGAACTGTTGTTAAATCAACATTTTCTAGATTGCCTTTTCAGCAGCTTCATTCAAAAAGTCCAAAACAAACACTTAACAATTTTTGAATAATGCATCACTGGTTGGTCTGTTGTTTGCTATAACCCTGAATGTAACTTCACAAAGTTTGTTAAGCTTCTAGTAAACATTCCAATTATGTCACACACCAAGGTTCAGAACTTTCCATAAAGAATTTTTACTAAAGATTTGTCTGTGAATTTACTGACTTAGTTTAAGTGCAAGGTAATTTTCATGTTAAGATTAAAAATACTTTTTCTAGTAGTAATTGCTCCTAAAGATTTTTTTTATCAATACAACTTTATACATTGTGTTTTATTTTCTGTACCCTGACACTCATCATAGTGAAATTATCTGTAGGTAAATTATTGTCTCTACCCTGACACTCATTGTAGTGAAATTATATGTAGGTAAATTATTGTCTCTACCCTAACACTGTATAAAATATATATCAATAAATAAAAACAAGAAATGTACCTCTTATATGCCAACTTCTACTCCAAAACCCCTTTTGCTACTTATTTTGTACCCCATGTTAGTTCCTTCATAAGAAGAAAGATTGTTGTTACAAAAAGAAGTTTTCATTTCCAGACACAAACAATAATTCAGTGAACTAAAACTACTGTAATTTATATGGCTTTCTAACTGCTCTACAAATAGGTAATAACTTTGTTAACAAAATTTCCTTAGAAAATGGTCAATTTTACAAATAAACATCATAACCACACAGTTCAGACAGTGGACAACTAAACATCATAACTACACAGTTCAGACAGTGGTCAACTAAACATTGTAACCACACAGTTCAGACAGTGGTCAATGAAACATCATAACCACACAGTTCAGACAGTGGTCAATGAAACACCATAACCACACAGTTCAGACAGTGGTCAATGAAACACCATAACTACATGGTTCAGACAGTGATCTTGCCATCACTTATAAACATTCCATTGATAATTATGCATGAACAAATAAGTAATTTGAATAGAATGAAGAAATGGAGGGGCTGCTGTGATGGTGGTAACAAATGTGCTTATTTTCAAATATCAATGTAATGGAAGATTATAATACTAAATTCAATATCTGTATTTGTTGTTTTTAATATCCTGCAGCCCATGTAAGGAAAGATAGAAAGTTTAAATGTATGATATAGAAGTGAATATCCTCAATAGATATACTTATTTAATTAACAAGACTACAAAATAAACTATTTTATGAAACCAAGTTAACTGACATAACACAATAGTTAAATTAAATTTTGAAAGGTCAACATTTGACCACATTTATGTGTGTGGTGTTAAGTCATCCAGGCTACATAGTTTCTATATTATTAACTCAGATTCTAATGTATCTTATTTTCAGTTTTTCGTGCCATCTTCCTCGATAATCTAACAGTAGCAGACTTGGTTGTACAACTCAGTACAGTATTCGACTTGTCTCTCCAGAACCAGGTTACACTATGCTGTTCTGGACCATCAGACATCAAAGTATTACTCACGGATGAGGTATGTATATTTATATATGCAAAAACACGACTTGGAATATCACACTTGACAGGATACAATACTTGTCTCGTGTGTAAGACTTGGAATATCACACTTGACTGGATACAAAATTTGTCTCATGTGTAAGACTTGAAATATCACACTTGACAGGATACAATACTTGTGTCTTGTAAGACTTGGAATGTCACACTTGACAGGATACAATACTTATCTCATGTCTAAGTCCTGGGATATCAAACCTATCTGAATACAATGCTTGTGTCTTCTATAAGGCTTCAAAGCTTTTTGTTGTTTTAAATTTTCTTTTATGTCACATAGAATGCTAGTAATAGGTGACTAACATTAATTCCTTCTGTGATATATTAAGTGAAGCTCCAATCATGTATCATAAAGTAGGTTAGGTTTTTTTGAAACCACCTCAACTTGTACTGCTCTGTATTGTCATATTCACAGTCATACTAATAATTATAGATGTCACTACCTGTAAATTGTTTTACCATCACAAACAGAATCCTTTATATCTTACAGTAGAACTATTATGTTACTTATGGATAACCTGATAGTAGAACTATTATATTACTTCTGGATGACCTGACATTAGAACTATTATGTTACTTATGAATGATCTGATAGTAGAACTATTATATTACTTATGGGATGACCTGACATTAAAATTATTGTATTACTTATGGATGATCTGACATTAAAATTATTGTATTACTTATGGATGATCTGACATTAAAATTATTGTATTACTTATGGGATGACCTGACATTAAAATTATTGTATTACTTATGGATGATCTGACATTAAAATTATTGTATTACTTATGGGATGACCTGACATTAAAATTATTGTATTACTTATGGATGACCTGACATTAAAATTATTGTATTACTTATGGATGATCTGACATTAAAATTATTGTATTACTTATGGATGACCTGACATTAAAATTATTGTATTACTTATGGATGATCTGACATTAAAATTATTGTATTACTTATGGATGATCTGATAGTAGAACTATTATATTACTTATGGATGATTGAATAGTAGAACTATTATATTACTTATGGATGATTGGATAGTAGAACTATTATATTACTTATGGATGATTGGATAGTAGAACTATTATATTACTTATGGATGATTGGATAGTAGAACTATTATATTACTTATGGATGATTGGATAGTAGAACTATTATATTACTTATGGATGATTGGATAGTAGAACTATTATATTACTTATGGATGATTGGATAGTAGAACTATTATATTACTTGTGGGATGACCTGACATTAGAACTATTATTTTACTTGTGGGATGACCTGACATTAGAACTATTATTTTACTTATGGATGACCTGACATTAGAACTATTATATTATTTGTGGGATGACCTGACATTAGAACTATTATGTTACTTGTGGGATGACCTGACATTAGAACTATTATATTACTTATGGATGATTGGATAGTAGAACTATTATATAACTTATGGATGATTGGATAGTAGAACTGTTATATAACTTATGGATGATCCGATAGTAGAACTATTATATTACTTATGGATGATCCGATAGTAGAACTATTATATTACTTATGGATGATCCGATAGTAGAACTATTATATTACTTATGGATGATCCGATAGTAGAACTATTATATTACTTATGGATGATTGGATAGTAGAACTGTTATATTACTTATGGATGATTGGATAGTAGAACTGTTATATAACTTATGGATGATCCGATAGTAGAACTATTATATTACTTATGGATGATCCGATAGTAGAACTATTATATTACTTATGGATGATCCGATAGTAGAACTATTATATTAAGTATGGATGATCCGATAGTAGAACTATTATACTACAAAAATATTATAGAAAGAAGATAGTTCAGAGTATATTTAACAAAATATTTTTATGCTCCACAGGTCATCCAAAACATGAATGATGAAGGAATGTTTACATTGGAATTAATTAGAGGTAAAAAAAATACATAAGTGAGAATAAACTGACAAAAACATATTTTTTTATATGTTTTTAGTAATAAAATAGTTGCCTCTAAATCAATCACTGGTTGTGAAATCTAAATTTAGTATTAGCTATGACAGCTACTATCCATGACATTTTATGTATACTGCTCCCATGTATGATACCTCCACAAAACGTTGTTGTTGTCTACATTAGTAGCCTGGTTTTACTTGTAATAAATTATATATTGAGTTACATGTAAGCAACAGCCCATGTGTATTAAAATAAACTGAGTAAAATTTTATGACATCAGATTAGGGTGATATGGACATTTTCCTGATGTTTTTACTTACAAAATACTCTATTAATGTCTATGTGTGTGTGTGTGTGTGTAGTTTTATTTATTTTTGTATGAACTCCTCTCTACAGCTATAATTTTAAATATTTTACTAATGTTTGTAGTTATCAACTACTCTGTATTAATTTGTAATTATCAAAGCTGTTTTCATGTTACAACTTGAATTTCTTTCCTACATAGACCAGTTTGGTGATGTGTGTCAAGTCATTCTGAAGCCTTATTCACCATAAATGGACTGGAAGATGTTAATTGTCTGTTTTTAATAACACTTTTATATGTTTATTGTACAGAATTGTGTCTATGATATTTTCTTATATAGTTAAACATACAGTCATGTGGTTATTTAGTTAAACACAGTCAGTCATGTGGTTATTTAGTTAAACACACAGTCATGTGGTTATATAGTTAAACAGTTATCATGTGGGTATTTAGTTAAATATACAGTCATCATGTGGTTATTTTAGTTAAACACACAGTCATGTGGTTATTTAGTTAAACATACACTAAATATGTTTAGTGTAATAACTGCAATAACTCATACAGTTATTTAGTTAAGCATACAGTCATCATACAGTTATTTAGTTAAGCATCATACAGTTATTTAGTTAAACATACAGTCATGTGGTTATATTGTTAAACATATAGTTATGTACTTAAATATTCCATCATGATATAGTTATTTAGTTAAACATACAGTCATGTTGTTATATAGTTAAACATACAGTCTTCATGTGGTTATTTAGTTAAGCATACAGTTACCATGTGGTAACATAGTTAAATATGAGTGTTCTTTCTCTACAAAATTTGCCTTAAAGTAAAATCAAGGGCCTCTTGTTTTTGTTTTTTTAACTTGTTTAACTCTCTGTTGCTGTAGAACAAATGAAGCATTAAACTGTTTTTATTAAAAAGTCAACTTCGAATCCAAAGATCAAATTCATTTAACACAGCTTTTGTAATGTACACAATAACTTGATATGGCACATCAACTTTGATATACTGCCACTGTAACTGAGTCAAGAACTGTTTATCTCTTTACATTTTCCACTTAAACTTGAATGAAATATGTTTTATCTTCTGAAAGTCAGCTGAGAAAAAATATATTGGTTTTTGAAAGGAATAAATTTGTTTCATAAATACATTCCCAATTTAACAACCAGTTCATATCAGGTGAAAGTGGAGGACATGAACAAAGTGACTCCAAAACTGATCAAATTATATTACTGTAAGATTCATAGTCAGTCATTCCATTGGACCACAGAACAAATATTTTTATTTTTAGTGGTTCTTTTGATAAAGGTATAAAGAAAATTATGGTTTCTCAAATGATAACATTAATGTGCATTAGTAATTTTTTGTGTGATGACATGAATTACACGTCCCTCCTACAGCCATATTTTTCAGGAATATGTATTTGATAACTACAGTAGTATCAGAGATGCCAACTATTTCAAATGACTGAGCATAATGATTGTAGACAAAGCTTGTACAGATATTGTACAACCACTGGATACAGTTTTGAGTCATCCATATCTGTGGATCCATCTGTGGCTAAACTGTAAACACTGTTTGTAAGTATGCTTGAAATCATTTTGTCATCTTCGCAACACCACATTTGTACAATGGCTGTAGTTTTGGTTCTAGCACAGCCATATTTTTTTGCTATATCAGAGTCTGGGAACATTTTTCTGAATAGATGTCCTGCATGATCAGCTACAGCTCGGGGTAAATTATGAGCAATGACGAATTGCATGAACATCACTTCTGCATTTATGGTTTCATATTCTGAATTCTTACTCATAAATGTCGTTATCTGCATCGTTTTTGTCTTTGCCTCAGCGTTTTGTTGGTGAGATGCTGATTTTGTATGTCTGGAACAATCGTTTATCCAACCATGCACCACAGAAAAATCGATGTAACAAACTGTACAAAACACATGACTGTCACTGAGTTTTGATGCAATGACTGGATATCTTGCACTATACTCTTTCCTAAATTTTTTATTCACAATTTTAGTGTTTTTAGATTTGCCAGAAACAAGACAACCTGGTGAACAAGGCCTTTTTTTATCTATCTTGTGAACGATTGCATTGGTGTTTCTATGCCGCTTAGAGAACAAGAAATACCCATCTACGCGAGCGCTGATTGGCTGACAAGCACTGATGACGTAACTATGGATTCCCCCACGTACCCAGTGTGGAAAAGCACAGCTCTCAAACTATTAGTAAAAGTTGGAGATACAAATATTTTTTATTATTTCAAGCACAAACACGATTATCGCAAGTAGCCATTTGGACTGTGTCTTTTATTTATTATCAAAATTTATTTGTATCTCACTAGAAATTTTCTTTTCACCCCTTTCAAGCCCTGGGGGAACAATTTATCACTTTATTGTATAGACCTATATCATATATAATAATTTGGGAGTTGCGACAAGTCGTAATATTTGTCTGTATGAGCGTACAGTCGTAATGTATACACCAAAATCGTAATGATTGGCATCTCTGTAGTATGGCAGTGAATTTGTTTGAATATGTAATTTTTCCTTTTAGATTTTTATTTGGACTTATTTTGATGAAAAATAAAAGATTTGTATTAAATTAAAATTTTGTGTAAGTGACAGTTAACTTTAGTAAAACAAATCTTTTGGTAGCAATAGAATATATAGTGAGAACTTTTGCTGATGTGGAAAGATAACATTAAATCGTAAGTACAATCTGCGATACTAATGTTTTTAATAAATCTAGTTGTGGAACTTGGTTCTGCTGTACTCAGTACTTTGTAATCTCTTTCATTCCACATTCTGCTAATGCTGTGTAATCGTTTTATATTTTGACTTGGTTTTGCCATGAAGGCCTAGTTATGTTGGTGGACATATGCCATGAAACAATGACATGTAAGTTTACAGTATGGTTACATGTAATTTCTGTTGACACAACAACCCAGTTTGTTGTAGAAGTGTATGTGAACATAGATATCAAAATCACATAAACAGTAGTTTTGTACATTTGTGTATTTCGTGGAGAAACATTTTGATTTTTTAAAGATATTTTGAAAGTTTATTTAGCTATTAATGCTGAGGTATGTTATATGGGGAAACATCCTTCTGTTTTTTTTTTGTTTATTTGTTATTAAAAGTTTATACTTGAAACATTTAATATATTGAAATATGAAAATGATTTTTAAAACAATGTCTGATTTGTTCTTAATGCATGAATTTTTGGTGGTCAAGTTAATTATCTTTAGGTATGCTAATTATGTCACTGTATTCTGTATGATTAAGCCAACTCAGCAAGAAGAATCTGACCCACAAGATCTTTTACCTTTTGGTTTTTACACTAAATAATTTTTTTTTAATTATGAATTTAAATTGTCCAAAGTTTTTATTATGAATTGTATTGTATAATCTTTAGAGAAGATCAGTTAATGTGTTTCGTTCACATTGCACTGTCTGTTAATTTATAATTATTGAATAATTAGCCTCATAAAATAAACCATTATGAATTATTAACAGTTGACCTGTTTCTTTTTCCTTACACCTTTCAAAACACATACATTATAACTTATGACGACCAAGTATTAAAACATAAATTGTTGGTATTTTCATAAAGAGTAAATGTTTCTCTTTTAAAGTCTCATCTCAAATTGCTATTATTATACTTAAACAAACTTTGTAGTTGGTTTTGTGTAAACCCTTAGATTAAAAGAACAAAATATATGACTACTTCCATGTTATGGATAATGTAATTAATTATTAATGGTGAACATTTTCTAAAATTTAACTTACTTTCTTTTAAATTAAATTTAGGTTTTCATATATAGTTTTTGTTGTTGGGACTGAGTATCTAATGAAACAGTTAATCAGAGTAACAGAAACCTATCTGATTGTTTAAAACTTTTCTTAGAAGAAGGTCTACGTATGAACATATATCAAAAAACAGCTGTGAATAAAATCCAAATTAAAATGGAAATCCACTAACATCCAGCTCACACCACATTATAGTTGGAGTAAAAATCCACTGATGTCAAGTACACACCACATTACAGTTGAAGTAAATATCTACTAACACTCAGTTCACACCACATCATAGTTAGAGTAAATATACACTAACATCAAGTTCACGCCACATTATAGTTGAAGTAAATATTCACTAACATCCAGTTCACACCACATCATAGTTAGAGTAAAAATCCTCTAACATCCAGTTCACACCACATTATAGTTGAAATAAAAATCCACTAACATCCAGTTCACACCACATCATAGTTGGAGGAAAAATCCACTATTATCAAGCTCACACCACAAGATTTAGGTTAACAGTACTGCAGTGGGTACCAAAAGATCTCCAAAGTATGTCAACATTTGTTTAGTTCATGTTGAAAATCAGCTCTTACAACTCAGCCCTGTAAATTATACATGTAAGAACGGTTGGTATGGATAGAGAAAGCACTATGTAGAGGAGCGAACAACGTTTCAACCTTCTTCAGTGAACCTGATGATGACTAGAGTACACACCACATTACAGTTGAAGTAAATATCTACTAACACTCAGTTCACACCACATTATAGTTAGAGTAAATATTCACTAACATCCAGTTCACACCATATCATAATTAGAGTAAATATTCACTAACATCAAGTTCACGCCACATTATAGTTGAAGTAAATATTCACTAACATAATTAGTTTTACAGGGCTAATCCGTGATGACGAGAAAACCCACTTGTAGAGAAAATTATACATGTAAAAACGGCTGGTATGGTTAGAGAAAACTCTATGTAGAGGAGCGAACAACGTTTCAACCTTCTTCAGTGAACCTGATGATGACTAGAGAAGGTCGAAACGTTGTTCGCTCCTCTACATAGAGTTTTCTCTAACCATACCAGCCGTTTTTACATGTATAATTTTCTCTACAAGTGGGTTTTCTCGTCATCACGGATTAGCCCTGTAAAACTTCATACAAGAGAACGTTACACAGATGACATGTTTTATCATTTGGGCAGCTGGTTTCGAATCACTTAAAGAATTTATCTTGCAAGCAAACTCCGTTCACACAAAAAAAAAAATCCATTTTACCTGTGACTACCTGCCTATCAATTTATCTTTCTTGACCTAACCGTCTTTTTAAAGAACAGAATTTTACCGAGTTGTACAGAAACAGACCGTCAGACGTTTGTCCCTTTCTCACTAAACAGAACATTGCCTACAGTCAAGCTCTTAAAATAAAGAAAATATGTTAAAATGAAACAGACTACAGAAAACACACCAAGGATATAAAAATATATTACAAAAAGGATATAAAAATATTGAAATTGACAGACAGATCGAAAACACTAACAGCACTTCGATAAAACATCCTAAACCAGAGTAATACTAAACTTCCAAGTATAATTCCTCTTATTATTACCTATCAGTTTAAACTCGGAAACATTTAACGAATTTTGAAAGAAAAAAAAAATCATCTCCTACAACTTAACGATCGTCTTAAACAGATATTTCCTGAAGTTCTCATTGTCTCCTTTTGAAAAAGCAGAACTTTTAAAAGATATCTTTGTACAACAAAACTGAATTACATCGTACCCAAAAATTGTTGCTATCCATACAATAAAGCCTGTTGTAAACCTGCAAGCTCATAAAAGCTACTGACTCATTTTCTGGTAGTTGTTTGTTTGATTTGAATTTCGCACAAAGCTACTCGAGGGCTATCTGCGCTAGCCGTCCCTAACTTAGTAGTGCAAGACAAGAGGGAAAGCAGCTAGTCATCACCACCCACCGTCAACTCTTGGGCTACTTACTCTTTTACCAGCGAATAGTAGGATTGACCGTTACATTATGACGCCCCCACGGCTGAAAGGGCGAGCATGTTTAGTGCGACCGGGATTCGAACCCACGACCCTCAAATTACGAGTCGAACACCTTAACACGCTTGGTCATGCCGGTCCCTTTTCTGACCGTCACAATCAAAGAAACTTTGAAATATCCAAAGAACTCACTAGTGGAACACAAAACATCATTTATCTTATAAAGTTTTTTAAAAAAAAGGAATAATCAATATGTTGGACATACACAAACAACCGAACGTTTTTATTAACATCAAAAAGATCTTCCTGTTGATCAACTATTCTGGTCATTCCGGTACCAATGTTATTTTTATCTCCATTGAAACAGTATTCAAAACTAAGGCAGATAGAGAAATAAATGAAGCTTATTGAATTGCTAATGTAAACATTGTTCAACCTTGTGAAATTAATATAGATTCTGGAATCAGTGATCTCCAGTCGTCTCTTTCATCTCTGTCAAAAAATATTGTTTATTCTCTACTTATTTCTTTCATTCAGTGTGAACCTTAATTGTTTTTCGGAAACTTACTGTTTATTTAAAGTAATTTTCCATATCCGTTTGTATAAATTGATTACATCTTATTTTAATCAGTCTCTAGATGTAAACACTCAAACACTTTAGGACAGTTTTAAACATATAATTTTAACCAATTCTAAAGGCCCGGCATAGCCATGTGGTTAACGCACTAAACTCGTAATCCGAGGATCGCCGGTTCGAATTCCCGTCACACCAAACATGCTCGCTCTTTCAGCCGTGGAGGCGCTATAATATGACAATCAATCCCACTATTCGTTAGTAAAAGAGTAGCCGAAGAGTTGGCGGTGGGTGGTGATTACTAGCTGCCTTCCCTTTAGTCTTACACTGCTAAATTAGGGATGGCTAGCGCAGATAGCCCTCGTGTAGCTTTGCGCGAAATTCAAAACAAACCAAACCAATTCTAAAACAAAATATCCCTAATGCTCTCGTCAGCGACTACATTGTACTGAAAATGAGACACAACAGTTCATGCAAAAATATTCTAAACATTTTTTCAAAACTGGACGACCTTCATGACATCATTCAACTCCCTTTATATATATCACTCATGCGATTATGCCTCCATTCCTTTCTGACAGATTTGTTCTCAGTTCGGATCTCCGACGAGGTTTTAAATTTTATTTCCAATAGAACCTCACTCTAATTCCGCGAGTGAGGCTGAAGAGAAACAAAAGTTTCTGAGCGCCCCTGGTTTTCTCTCGAGCCACTTCATGGTTTTTGATATTAAAAACCAAAACAACTGCCAAGTTAGTTTTTATAACACCATTCCCAATTTGCCCCTAGAGAAAAATGGCCCACCTTTCTAAAGCACTTCAAAATTACAGACAGCTACCGCAGTCCTCAGGTAGTCTTTTGGAAAAAATTAACAAATAGATCAACATTTTGAGTATGTTTTTTACACACTGTTACATCTTTAAAGCTACACACTCGAGGTTCAAATACAACTTTATGGGTAAAGTAACATAGTCTATGTATTCATGGCTTCAGAGACCTTTTAGAGGCCAAAGTGACAAATATAGCAATTTTTTCACAAATATAACACCCAACTGGTCTCAAATTGAAAAGTCCGGACTTGTTGTTGATAGCTTGTGATCAGGAGGACTATTGTTTGGGTTTATTCTCTGTGTGAGGACTTCTTATCATTTTATTCATGATTAGCTATGTGTTAAAATGATTTTAAAACTTCGTGCAGCTTTCCTTTGCTTATCTGCTCTTTCTTTCTCTCTTTAACTAAAAAAAGCTGGTGCTTTCTCTCGAATATATGCACAAAGTCCTTTAACTAAAATGGCTTACTACAGCCATATCTGTCACTTTGCTTACATGTACTCGCAATAATCACCTATAAAATGTTGAACAAGAAGAGAATAAATCATTTCTTCAATAAATGAAAATATATTAAAGTCAGAGGGTGCTGTGAATGACAGTTAACTATAGAGCAGAAATCAGAACACCAAAACTTGAAATATCGTATAAATCACGTGCAAGAAGCGAAAGCTATGTACCAAGTTTAGCTCAGATTAATACAGATTTAGCAATTTTGTTGCCCGAAGGCTTTGATATTTTTATTAATTTCAATCAAAAATATTTAGTTAGGTGAAGAAATAATTTTGATTTTTTTTTAAATAACGATTAACATGATTGGTTTAATAAAAATACTTTAGGATATTTAAAGCCATTTTCATCACTTTGTGAAGGTGACGTGTTTTGAATGGTTAACAGTGCTGTTCAAGTAACTTTGATGTTCGACTAATATTGTTATACGATCGAACTGATCTATTCACCTTCATTTACGATTCACATTGTTGTATAGTCTAATGTCCTTAACAAATAGATAACAGTACAGATTAAATGTACTAGTGAACAACTGAAACTCCTTCTAAAACATCTTTGCATACTCGTCGAACTTTGATTATACATACCAAAAAACTATGATGTAAAAGAGTATTTAGTAATAGTATCTCAATCACACTACATTTGTCACATTTACTGCCGAAGACGAGTTCTGTATTCAACGAAACACGTCGTCGGTAATGGATAAGACGAATATAGTGTGGTCGAAATAATAATATCCACTCTTCTAATTCTTGGAAATCCATAATAGACTAGATTGGAAATGTAGTGTAAAAATAAAATATAATAGGCCTAACATAATATCTTATTAGCAAAACAGTTAAGCATATTATGCTACACCAGCTTCTAAAAGGTTTCCGCACTATAGCAATTATGGTTCTAAAAAATAGTGACTAATAATTACTGTGTTTGTTGTATCCCAGCTAGCCAGAAGAGACATGGCTTGAACGAAACGTGTCGTCAGCAATAGATATGTGTTTCGAATACAGTTCTAATTCATGAAAATATCTAAGGGATAGGTTAAGAATGTAGTGTTTTAAAATGCAATAGGCCTAACATAATGTCCTATGATAAATATAATTAATTCACATATGTTTGGTAGCTTTCAAATATAAACATATATTTTATGATAATTTGATACCCAATCTTTGTGTTTTATTTGTGTAATGATATGATTCAACATGTCAATATTCTAGAAGAATTACTGAACTGTTGAAGTTCTGAACAAATATTATCTTGTTTCACAAATGAGGATTCGTCCAGAGGATGGAGAAGATGACAGGTATTCATCTTCTGAAGACAATTATGTAGCCTAATTATTGATTTATAATTAAAGGTCATTTTAGAAACACCAAATACTGAGAAAAAGAATACCGTGACTGCAAATTTTATTTATTTTTTATTTTGTGCAAAGATTTGTTTTGTTTGTTTGTTTTGGAATTTCGCACAAAGCGACTCGAGGGCTATCTGTGCTAGCCGTCCCTAATTTTGCAGTGTAAGACTAGAGGGAAGGCAGCTAGTCATCACCACCCACCGCCAACTCTTGGGCTACTCTTTTACCAATGAATAGTGGGATTGACCGTCAGATTATAACGCCCCACGGCTGGGAGAACGAGCATATTTAGCGCGACGCGGGCGCGAACCCGCGGCCCTCGGATTACGAGTCGCACGCCTTACGCGCTTGGCCATTGTGCAAAGAGAAAATATCAGTAAACACATTTTTATAACCGTTAAGGTCAAAATCCAATGGCTTACAAAACACTTCGTCATCTAGTTAGGTCACACTTCTTAATGAATTTTGAAGATTAAATGTATTTTTTGGTGTAAATCATGTTTTATGATAATAAACATCACATATTACATGTGATACAGAAATACAATAATTTTGCACTAAGCCGATACTTAATAATAACTGATTCATACTGAAAACAAAAGTATCAAAAATTATATTTGAAAATATGTGATTTTTATTAAACAGAAACAAATACAGAATAATAAACATATATGGCGACATGAATTATATACGGTTAATACAGTTAATATATTTATTACAAAGTAAGTGACTGGATATAAATTTAGGGTTAACATTTTCTCCCTTGTGTTACATAATTTACTAATATAAAAGTATTATAATAAACAGATATGAAACACGAGTGAAATGTATATTTTATCTAATTTTTACAAACACTTAACATTTGCTTGAATGTTGAAATTAGTAGACAAATATTATTATAATTTTACCCTTGCAACTTTCACTAAATCACAGATGTATCACGATAATGTACAATATATAAGCTTGTGGTTACATTTAAATTAAAAAGGTGTACTACATAAACATAACCTAAAATGTTCAAACGTTATGTGAAAAGAAACCTTTAAATTATAAATTTGAAGACTAACACTTGTATATTTGTGAAAGGATATGAAACGGCAGATTTTATTTTTCCTGTATTAAAGAATCTCGTATGAATTGTACGAAACATTTTGAAATTAAAATGAGAATATAAGTATCATCCACAAAGTAAACTAAAACAAATGTCCAACACTCACAGAACAAAATTTAAATTATGTTAAAACAACTAATAAAAACTTGGAGTAATTGGTCGTGATTTTGTTTTTTTAATAATGAATATAACTCCTCAGCTTATACTATAAATTTTAAATTCTGCATGAATGCTGTGTGACTCTTGTTACAAGACTGACCTCTGAAAAATTAGCACGCGAGTAAACCGTGCTTGTATGTAATTTTAAAGCAAATTACACTATGTTATATGGATACAAGTTTAGTTGGTCCTAAAAATAAACGTTTGGCGAGTATTTACTTTATGTTAAGAAAGTTATACTTACCAATTGTCTGAGCTAGTTGTCGTTTCGTACTTCTGCAGAAAATTATAGAAATTGAATATTATGATAAATCATAAAATGGTAGGTGTTGCTATTTATTTGTCGTGTATTTCTGTCACAGTTTTGTTTGTTTGTTTTTGAAAGTTTACACAAATGATTGGATTTCTTCTACAGTAAATCATTTATTTAAAAAACTGTTTAACAAAGCACAATATTAGTGACACTATATTCAACAGAAACAAATAACTTCGTATACGATGTTAAAAACTTATATGTAAAATCAGTCTTAAGAACGAAAATATCACCATATAGATCATGTTAAAATTAATGAAGCTTCGATGCCCACCTAACTGCTCGTGTCGACCTCACATATTATGGACCAGGATATGAAATCGAGTTTGTATTCTAAAGATGGCTGGTAAAGGTATTAGCACTTTAGTTAAAATAAAGTACAGAACAACGTTTCGACCTTCTTAGGTCATCTTCAGGTTAACAAAGAGAGAGTTTGTTTAAATTGAAGTTGCAAACTCTCTCTTTGTTAACCTGAAGATGATCTAAGAAGGTCGAAACGTTGTTATGTACTTTAGTTAAAGTTTTAATACCCATACCAGCGGTCTTGAGAATACATTTTTACTTCAAGTGGATTTCTTGTCATCACCGATTAAATCACGTTTGTTTAAACAGGTTACTAATTATTTACTGCATGTGTTTATTAGTGCCACGTTTCTCTTAAGCGGCGGAAATAAACCGAATAAAATGTAAAAAATAAAAACAGTATTTTTTCACGTTTCAGTGTAACCTAGTGCAGTGTTAACGATAGAGCAGAATACAGACGTGATAATAGGAAGCATGTATTAAACGTTTCAGAATCGTCGGTATTCCACAAGTACAAAACAAACAAACAATATTTGTTATTTGTAATTACAACAGAAATATATACAAAATAAATAAACAATATTAATATACAAATGTAAGACGACAGAATGTAATATGTGACACAAACGAAATAGTTAAATTAAAACAAGTTTAAATATAGTGCAGACTTTGTGTATTATTTAGGGGTGGAAGGAGTGTTTTTATGTATAATGTTTCATTATGTTTCCGTCATAATAAGGTCAGTATCATGTTTCGCTCTTAAGAGAATTTTAAAATTGAAGAAAGAAATCTGATGTTCTGTTTCTCTATTTTGCTAATAGATAGCGTTGTTGGGATGGTTTGTAACCATTTTTACAGTTTTATATACCCATGTATTTATCTGCTCACTTTGAATTTCATTTTTGGTTTCACCAACGCAAGAGACTTTACAGTCTCCGCACGTATGCTTATAAACAGACGAGGTGTGAACAATGCGCAGTCAGCGAATGAAATGTTCAGTCAGAAATTGGGTTCAATAATAACTATATAATAATAATAACTTTTAGGTCAATCTAGGGTTAGTAAGAGTTACATAATTTTTTCAACTGTTTCGTGATTATGTAGCTCTGTTTATCAAGATGTAGTAAGCAGGTGTATAAGGTAAGTTTGGGTACAGTGGGTATCTTTGTTTAGGTGGTTTGAATAAGGTTAGGTTTGGGTACAGTCGGTATCTTTTGTTTTAGGGGGTTTGAATAAGGTTGGGTTTGGGTACAGTCGGTATCTTTTGTTTTAGGGGGTTTGAATAAGGTCGGGTTTGGGTACAGTCGGTATCTTTTGTTTTAGGGGGTTTGAATAAGGTCGGGTTTGGGTACAGTCGGTATCTTTTGTTTTAGGGGGTTTGAATAAGGTCGGGTTTGGGTACAGTCGGTATCTTTTGTTTTAGGGGGTTTGAATGAGGTCGGGTTTGGGTACAGTCGGTATCTTTTGTTTTAGGGGGTTTCAATGAGGTCGGGTTTGGGTACAGTCGGTATCTTTTGTTTTAGGGGGTTTGAATGAGGTCGGGTTTGGGTACAGTCGGTATCTTTTGTTTTTTTCAGGGGTTTCAATGAGGTCGGGTTTGGGTACAGTCGGTATCTTTTTTTTAGGGGGTTTGAATGAGGTCGGGTTTGGGTACAGTCGGTATCTTTTTTTTTAGGGGGTTTGAATGAGGTCGGGTTTGGGTACAGTCGGTATCTTTTTTTTTAGGGGGTTTGAATGAGGTCGGGTTTGGGTACAGTCGGTATCTTTTTTTTAAGGGGGTTTGAATGAGGTCAGGTTTGGGTACAGTCGGTATCTTTTTTTTTTTTAGGGGGTTTGAATGAGGTCAGGTTTGGGTACAGTCGGTATCTTTTTTTTTAAGGGGGTTTGAATGAGGTCAGGTTTGGGTACAGTCGGTATCTTTTTTTTTACAGGGTTTGAATGAGGTCAGGTTTGGGTACAGTGGCTAGATAAGAGATGATATCTGTATCGGTGTTTTTAGTTCTACATTTAACTTATGTAATTTTGTCCTTCACAGCAAACAAAATCGCTTCCTTCTCACATATTAAGTTTAGTTTTTGCAGGTAGCTTCTGCTAAATCATTCTTACTTCTAAGTTAGTTAGTTTATACTTTGATTTACTAATTAAGATATTAGCAACCATAACATCCAAGAAATCAGTTCTCATATTTTTTATTACGGTTGAAAATAAGCTGAGTCATCTCTGGATTACCAGCTGACTAAAGTTTTTGAACAGTAGTTTATACCTGATAATCGTGTTGGCCCACCTTGATTTTATGTTACTACAGGTTTCTTTATAACTTGCAAAAAATGTGAGAACTGAGACACAGCTAATCTGAGACAGGTTCTTCAACGGAATAGACTTCACGAAACATGCTCTATCTTCCAGCTGTGGGGACATTATTATACATGTATTACCATCAGGTCAATCCTGTTATTTGTTGGTAAGAGAGTAGCTCAAGATTTGACGATGAATGGTGATAACCAGCTGCCTTCTTTCTGGTCCATTACTACTAAATTGGGAACGACTAGTGTTCGTAGCTCTCAAATAGCTTGGCACGAAATTCCAAACAAACCAAACCATAATACACTTTCAGTTCCAGATACAATTTTGTTTTACACTTTATTAAACAAAATGTAGGCTTTTTAAGTTAGATATTATGTAATCGTCTTCCAGAGATGTACAAATATATATACGTTCTGTAATTGTCTTTAATTTATAAATACATACATTTTTTACTTAACTCAGTATGGAAATATTCACAGTTGAACACTGTTTGTAAGCTATATGTATATATAACTTAACTCGTCCGGAAATGAAATACCAGTCTTCAAAACATTGAAAATCAAATGAAGATCCTGCCAGGAGGAAATAACTAGATCCTGAACTTTGGGAATCGAACGAATAACTTCTGGATTCTACCCATTTTCGCTCGTCATAAACTAATGAAATGATGAAAAAAAAATCTGCGGTAATGGGATCTTGGATAGAATTTAAATGCTCACTTATCGAGAAATTTGTAAGAATTCCCGCGGAAATGGCCCGGCATGGCCAAGCGCGTAAGGCGCGCGACTCGTAATCCGAGGGTCGCGGGTTCGTGCCCGCATCGCGCTAAAACATGCTCGCCCTCCCAGCCGTGGGGGCGTTATAAAGTGACGGTCAATCCCACTTTTCGTTGGTAAAAGAGTAGCCCAAGAGTTGGCGGTGGGTGGTGATGACTAGCTGCCTTCCCTCTAGTCTTACACTGCTAAATTAGGGACTGCTAGCACAGATAGCCCTCGAGTAGCTTTGTGCGAAATTCCAAAAAAACAAAACAAAATACTGAGGAAATATGTTAAACGGACGTGACTTCGTGTTATACTAGAGAGTAAAACATGATAAATGTGAGCGCTACGTTTTTATACAGAACATCAACTTGAACCTATAAATTTGCAAAGAGACTCCATATATATTGTTTATGTATGACACTTAATGCCAGCTACATGTGTTACTTTCAAAGTTTGTTGTTAAAAACAAATCCGAACAACGGTCTATCTGTGCTCTGAATACCTCAGATATCTGAATCTGATTTATAGCGTTATAAGCTCTCTTATTTGCACATAAGTCATCGGATATTTATGAGTCGGTTAAAAGCACTTTTGAAACAACGCACATGAGAAAAGAGATATGACTTAAATATGTTTGTCTGTCGTAAAGCTTATTACGTTTTGAATTTTAATATTTTTGGTATAACAGTTTTTCTGGTTAACGTAAAATTAGGATGAAATTAGCTTTGTGCTTAATTCTAAACAACCGTCCTTAAATTTAAAGTGTTATTAGAAAGAAGGATAGTGAGGTTTAACAGTCACTCTTTTAGTTCACTTATATCCACAAAGTGAAGCAACAGAATGTGTCCATAAATCTTCAGGACACACCCGACACAAAGGAAATTGAAGATGAAGATTTCTTGGACGTAAACACGGTGATAAATGTCACTTTGTACAAATATGATGTTTTCAATTACCTAAGTTTTTCTCTTTTTTGCTATTCCTCAACATTTTCTAAAGCGCTGTCAAATGTAGGGCTCATTTGTTGATTCTTGCGCTGAAAAGTTTCATTTCCATGACCAGTAACTATGACTAACAATATAACTGACAAAGTTCAGTTTAATAGTATTATGTGTTTTAAGTTTGTAAAAATCTCTTGTTTGCAAGCCTGTATAAGGCTACACAATAAGTTATTTGGTCTTTGCCCACCGTGAGTATTGAACTCTATTTTTAGCGTTGTAATCTCAAATATTACCATTGACCCACCAGGAGAGTCAGTATTATGTGATACGATGGAGTATTACGGTGTTGTGACATTTTATAAATCATACATTTGCATTGAAAGTAACTGAATAATAGAAGTTGATTTCATAAATATTTAACTCGGAAAAACATGTTACTATGATACGCATACGTTATTGCAGTTCAAATGGGGTTGTAACACGTTATTAAGTATTAATAGCACGTGGTTTTACTAACCCTAAGCATGTGATATACAAGTAGTTTTCAAATACATGCAACGAATTGTGGGAATATTTTGGTGAGGTGACTAAGATGGCTGATAAGGATGAAAATGAGCCAACAATTGCCCAAGACTTGGTTGTTACCAAGTATAAAATGGCAGGAGAAATGGTGAATCGTAAGTTTTAGTAATTTTCTATCTAATTTTAATTTGTTTTAATTCATTCAGTTTTTGTTTGTGTTTTATAACCTCAAGATCATTTACAACATACGGTAACATAACACATGTGGATGTATAGCGTAGGTTACTGCGTTTGGTAAGCCTAATCTTGTCGTGCCTTACCGCTGGCGGCAAAACTATATAATCATAACATTGCAGTACTGCTACTAAATACTGTTCACTTAAATTTAATGAATGGTTTTGGAAAGGCTGGCATATCAGTTCATCTCTTTTATTTTGCAATAAGTTAAGAAAGTGCATAAACTCGAATGAATAAACGAATGTATCATGAAATTATGAAACAAGTTTAATAACTTGGAGGAATGATTCTATATTACCAAAAATTCTTTTAGGTTAATGCAATGAAACTGACAGTAAGGTTAAAACTATCCTTTAGTAATTAAATATGAATACATTATTAATTTACAGCTGAACTCTAAAAGAAACAAGAAGTTACTCTAATAATATTTAATTATAAATAATTCCAAAATATATCTACTTTCAAATATAATTTTAAAATAATTTTAACTTTGATAGCTCAAAAAGATTTTATTTTAAAAATATAGATAATTTTCAAACTCATGAACATTAGTAAAGAACAGAATGGTCCAAAGACAGGTGCTGATTGTATTAAATATTTATGTTAAACAATAGTGTCTAAAAAAACTATGGGAAGCTCGGCTAGCTTCATATGTCTGTCATAGTGCAAAATTTTAAGCAAAATCAATGAAATTTAAATACTGAAAGAAAAATATTACTGAGAACTGTTAGTATTAAATACACACTAAACAAATATCTCAATAAATTAACTAGAAACTCGCAGAAGGAAACATTAGAGTAATTTAAGATATGTAGTCTAACTAATAATGTTGATAAACTACAAAAGTTTTTCTTCAAGTGCACTACACATGAAGGTTTGTTTTTTTCAGTTAGGTTTGTGATATAAAAATATATTGATCTAGAAAATAATAAAGATGTATCTGTATTCATTTCATAATTTCACACAACTCGGCATGTGGTTGTCCCACCAGTGGTTAGCCCTTAACGTGACTGTTCTATACTTCATGTGTGGAACACTTAAACCACAAGCTGAGATAACATTTTCCATTACTTTGCACTATGTATTTTTTCTCCCTCAATTTTTTTTAATCCTAAATGCATGATAATAAAAAGATACAGGGAGTGTGAAATACAGATAATAGTGTCTATGAAATCAAATTCTAATAAAAGTTACCAGCAGGTGACTTTCGAAGTCTTATTGGTATCCAGTGTTTTAAAGTGGGAGTGTTTGAACATTCCAAGTTTTCAAATTTTAAAAGTTACTTTAATCTAATTGGTGATTTTGAAAACTGAGAAAAAAATCTGTCACATACACTAAACAACTGTAAAAGAGTAAAGAATGAGACCTTTTATGTTAACTATTTAGTGTGTGGAATTTCTCACTTCATGATGTTAGACACTTGAAGCAAAACTCACATAACTTCTGTAGTGAAGGTGATTAGAACTTGGTTAATATACTGGGTAATAAGGTAGTAATAAAGAATACAAGTGACGGTTCGAAAACAGGTTGACAGTCATTGTTGATTACATTATACTTTGTACAATCACTTCATGTTTAGTACAGTTATCTTATAATGCAGTCCTAAGTTACAAATTCTTTATAAGTAGCATCCTAAGCCATCCAGATGAGGTTTTTGAGACTTCCCTCTCTCATCCTTATGTCTACCATTTCTGTTGTCATTTATTCCTGACCATTTTTCTCTTTATTTTACTGTGGATCTTTCATTAGCCATGGTTATGACTGAGAGTGAACCACAGTTTTACCTGTAGATGTCATCAGAGTTCATATTTTTCAGAATATTATTTATTATGGGCTGTGATGTGACTGAGAGAAAGATGTCGGTTAACCTAGGCAAAGCACAAGAAGGACTTTTCCATTGTGTTAATTTAGGTCACAGTACCCCCCACAACATATATATTTCGGGCTATCTTATACCAGGGTAGGATAAGATTCACCTTGATGTTAGAATGTCCTTATTGTGGCACTGGGTATCGAATCCATGAACTTGAGTTTGTGAGGCAATCACTGGCTATACTGACTTGGGAATGTTATAATGTTACAATCAGTCCTATTCATTGTTAAAAAGTAGCCCAAGTATTGTTTGTGGGCACAGTTAGCCAGTTGAATTCCTTCTGGTTAGCAGTTTAAAATTAGGGAGTGCAGCAGACAATGTAATTACTTTGCCATAATTCATACTTCAGACACATACTAACTGAACTTGCACATTACATGACAGTAAACAGTGTGTGTAGCTAACAGATAAATGGTCCTGTTACCATTAGGAGGAATATCCTGTTGAATAAGGTACTGTGCCATGTTTTAATGTTCCAAGGAATGTTGTGCAGAATGCCTACATCAGAGATCAGTAACCTTCTGAACATCTGTATAATGTTTGATCCAGATAGTAATGAAGCAGACTTCACTGATAATATTCAGGTCAGAAATGAAATTGTATTAGTGGAATAAAGAAAGGTGTGTGTGTGTGTTATCAGTAGATGTTGCTATAGTTCCTGACTGATTGAAGTAAGCTAAGTGTAGGAATAGTACAATAAAAGTAAACTTACCACTGTACAATGAGAATGGAAATTTTAAAATGTAGCAAGAAAAGATAGTTCTATAGAGGATAGCAGGATATGGTAAGAGATCAGCTCATGTGAGATGAACAACCTGAAACACTTATTTCCAGGGGTAACTTTACTATCAAGCCAGTCCTTGTATGTGTACATTTTGTAAAAAGTTAAGTATTTCATTGCATTATACTAATGGTAAATGTCTTTCTTCTGATGAAGGTGTGTTAAAGAAACTGATAGAAAGATGCAGAGACGGGGTAAGTGTACTAAGTTTATGCGAACTTGGTGACAGTCTTTTGCTTGAAGAAACAGGGAAGGTCTTTAAGAAAGAGAAGGAGTTAAAAAAGGGTGAGTGTGAGAGGAAACAGTTTTTATTTAATTTCCATGTATACAAATAACCATGGTTATTTTATCAAACAGGTTAGTTTCATGTTCTTTAATTTTTAACAAAATGTAACAAGTGCCTGTTTTTACTTTTTGTCTCTGAACTTGCAAAATGTATCTTCATGAAATCTGAAGAGTTTTAAGTACATAATTTGTATGTTGAAAAGTGAAGTATTGGAAATGAAATCAGTAGGTATTTTTATATAATTACTGTATATTGTAACAATTAGAGACTTTTAATCTTTTCCACATTTGTTTTATTAAAGTTATGGGTTTGTTACTATATATTTGGACCCTCTCTGTGCATGATAAAGAATAAACCACAAGAACCCAGGTAGAGCTTAAGACCAACAAATGGTCAGTTTAGTTATTGCATCCTGCAAGCTGGCCTTCTCCATCATACTAATATAGTGAAAGTATAATTTTATTTAACTTTTGTTTTATGTACTTAATAAAATATTAATTAAAAATATACATACAAATAAAATTTAACAATTTCTCTTGAGACCCGTTTGGATGTGGATTCCATGAGTCACCATATTTTTCTCATGCTGTATTGGTTGTACAAAAAGCAATTAATGTATATTGAAATATGGTTTTTGTAACACAGACTATAATAGAATATCCCAAAATGATTATAATTTATTTGGCTTTCTAAGTAAGTTATAATTAGGCTTAGAAAAACTTGTAAACTCTTGGAGCAAATATCTGAGGTTACTAAAACTAAGAACTTCGTAATAAAGAGACAACAGCTTTCTGAGGTTTTTGTAAATGGTAAAATTATCTCTATCAGCCCATTAATTAGCCTTTAAAGGACTTTTAGTAAAGACTATATAGAAAGGGGTGTTAAGAGGCTTCTGTGGTCAGTTTGATAAACTTATTGGCATGAAGACAGGAGGTTCAAATCTTATATTTATGTTTGTAATTATCTCTAGTGTGTTTCTGATTGGTTGAAAATTGTTACAAGTGCCTTATTACTTAAGATTTAATTTTTTAAACCAGAATTAATTTAATATTGGCTATGATTCTAGCTGTTAATAAGATAAAAAAAATGAATATTATAAATCTTCTAAAACATTTCAGATTATGGAATTGAAACTTCAGTAACATAAAAACATGAACTCTAAACTACATACATTTAACATATAATGATGATAATGTTCTACAATTATAGTGTGGTGTTAACTGTGTCAAAGATCATGGACTGTTGCTACTTTCAGCTTGGATAGCAATAATTGTGCTTATGGTGGGAAAATTTAGGTATCATGAGATTATATTTTACAGTTGGTTTACTGTCTGTGTTTACAAATGAAATGAAAGATTAATTTCACAGAAAAAGTAAAATACTTTACAATGACTAAAAATAGTTTATCTGTAGGAAAAGGATTTTTGTATTAAGTGCACTGAAAATGAAGTGGATTGCATATGTGATTTTAGGGCTAAACTGAAATAGTGTTATGTGTTTCAGGTGTTGCTTTTCCAACATGTGTTTCAGTGAATAACTGTATCTGCCATTTTTCACCCCTCAGAAGTGATCCAGATGTCACACTGAAGGAAGGAGATGTAGTAAAACTGTAAGTTGAAACAGTTTTGTATTTCTAGCTGAGTAAAGCTGTGAGTTGAAACAGTTTTGTATTTCTAGCTGAGTAAAGCTGTGAGTTGAAACAGTTTTGTATTTCTAGCTGAGTAAAGCTGTAAGTTGAAACAGTTTTGTAGTTCTAGCTGAGTAAAGCTGTAAGTTGAAACAGTTTTGAACTTCTAGCTGAGTAAAGCTGTAAGTTGAAACAGTTTTGAACTTCTAGCTGAGTAAAGCTGTAAGTTGAAACAGTTTTGAACTTCTAGCTGAGTAAAGCTGTAAGTTGAAACAGTTTTGTAGTTCTAGCTGAGTAAAGCTGTAAGTTGAAACAGTTTTGAACTTCTAGCTGAGTAAAGCTGTAAGTTGAAACAGTTTTGAACTTCTAGCTGAGTAAAGCTGTGAGTTGAAACAGTTTTGTACTTCTAGCTGAGTAAAGCTGTGAGTTGAAACAGTTTTGTACTTCTAGCTGAGTAAAGCTGTGAGTTGAAACAGTTTTGTACTTCTAGCTGAGTAAAGCTGTGAGTTGAAACAGTTTTGTATTTCTAGCTGAGTAAAGCTGTGAGTTGAAACAGTTTTGTACTTCTAGCTGAGTAAAGCTGTGAGTTGAAACAGTTTTGTACTTCTAGCTGAGTAAAGCTGTGAGTTGAAACAGTTTTGTACTTCTAGCTGAGTAAAGCTGTGAGTTGAAACAGTTTTGTACTTCTAGCTGAGTAAAGCTGTGAGTTGAAACAGTTTTGTACTTCTAGCTGAGTAAAGCTGTGAGTTGAAACAGTTTTGTATTTCTAGCTGAGTAAAGCTGTGAGTTGAAACAGTTTTGTATTTCTAGCTGAGTAAAGCTGTGAGTTGAAACAGTTTTGTATTTCTAGCTGAGTAAAGCTGTGAGTTGAAACAGTTTTGTATTTCTAGCTGAGTAAAGCTGTGAGTTGAAACAGTTTTGTATTTCTAGCTGAGTAAAGCTGTGAGTTGAAACAGTTTTGTATTTCTAGCTGAGTAAAGCTGTGAGTTGAAACAGTTTTGTATTTCTAGCTGAGTAAAGCTGTGAGTTGAAAGAGTTTTGTATTTCTAGCTGAGTAAAGCTGTGAGTTGAAAGAGTTTTGTATTTCTAGCTGAGTAAAGCTGTAATGTGTTTGCCATGTGTGGTGACCCGTGAAGGGGAGAAGAGGATCCTGGTGGTTGAGGGGTCCAACCCGAACACACCACTTTGGCCTCAAATTCCTGTAGATGGACAGCCTAGGGAGTGGCCTCCTTTGGGTCATTTAGCTGGTCCACATGGACTAGGGTCAACGAAGTACTAGTGTTTTGGATGTTCTCAACAGGTGTTGTGGACATTGTATCTGATGCTGGTGCTTGGGTACAGTGTTCATGAAAGGAAACTGTAGCAACACCAGGATTGTTTGACATTGTAGTGTGTCACCTTGTAGGGCTCCATGGTAGGTGGGGTCAGTGGGCACCACAATTTCCTTTTTTTTTTATTATGTATCCTCCAAATAAAAACTTAAAGTAGTGAAAAAACAGTCCATAGGTAAATGACCACATCTTGATGATTATGAGCAGCAATCTTTGACATCTGTAACACCTGTTGCACCTTGTTTTCTTATCCTACATTCTCTTTCAGACAAACATTTAGGGCAAATGTCTCCCTTTTTCATTTAGAAGGAACTAGAGGAACTTGCTGGCTCTCCAAATTCAGTAAAGAAGCTTCAATCTGATGACATATTGGTGGAAACATCCACATCTTAACACAGTGAACTCCTCTTGCATTCAAAAGCAGTTAGGGATATACCTAGTTAGGTTATACCTCATGCTACTTTGAATTTATCACAAGTAATTAATTGTTAAGAGGGATTTAAAGAACATCCCCAAGTCAGAGATTCTCACTGGTTTCTCCACTCAAGTAGTTTCTGCAGCGAGGCACATCTCCAGTCACAAAGATGGAGTTACAATGCCAACAAATATCCTCATTCTGACATTGACATCACCATGTCCACCTGCCACCATCTTAATTGCAGGGTATGGCCATACATTTCAAACCACCTCAGATGTTTAGAGTGTTAGCAGTTCGGTCACCCTAAGACATCGTTTCGTGGTTCCTTGACATGTGCTCCTTGCTATGGCAAGGACCACACCTACGAGTGTGAAATGGACCCTCATTGCATCAATTGCAATGGCTCTCAACCCATCCTACTTTCACTCTTGCCCCAAATGGGTGGAAGAAAAAGAGGTACAGTGTTTGAAAACGATTCATAACATTATTTATCCTGAGGCTTGAAAATTGCTGTCCACCACTTCATTTCGGACGTATGCTACTGCACTTCGTTCCACTACTACAGTGGGAGTGCAGACAGATCTCTCTATGCCTCCAAAAGAATTCATTCTCAAAACAAATGAAAAGTCTTTTGACCTCCGTGGTTAAAAAAAAGTTGATGAATCAAATTCAACACCCATCTCTGTTCCTGACATACATTCCAACAAATTCCAAGATCCACTTCCTTTGGTTCTAGGTACAGGCATTTCCTTAGATACATCTTCATTTCCCATCCCAAGATGCAAAATGATCATTTGTTCATGTCCTCAGTCACTGGAATCACTTTCCAACAGCAAAGACCTACCCAATCGACCCATTGCAGGATCAATGGAGGTCAATAGACCTCCCTCGAATAAAGACGTGGTCATAAACATAAGGGTTCTCCACCCAATTCGCCTACACATAAATAAAAAATGGCCACCTTGATACAATGGAACTACCTAGGTATATATTCTAATCTGGATGACAGCAAAACACTTATTGCTTCTTACCATCCTGTATGTCTTTCCTTACAGGAAATATTTCTAAAACTTGCTGATACAGTCACCTTTCAGCAGTTTTCTTTGTACAGAAATGACAGGCTGTGTGATGGACGAGTGGCACTGTTGGTTGATCAGCATGGGCCCACCCTGTCTTTACCACTCAATACACCCTTGGAGGTCATAGCCATCCGTGTTTCCTTGGGTCACACAATCACTGTTTGTTCTCTCTTCCTGTCTCCTGGAGAGACATATGATCAATCAGACCTTGATGTTTTTGTTCAACAGTTGCCGTCTCCTTTTTTACTCTTGGGGGACTTTAATGCACATCATCCCCTCTGGGGAAGTGCTGTTATTGATGGGAGGGGTTGCTCTGTAGAGCATATGCTCTCTGATCACAACCTTTCTCTTTTCAATACTGGTTCTTCCACTTATTTTCATGCACCTAGTCAGTCCTTTACTGCTATTGATCTCTCAGTTTGCTCCCCTTCATTATTCTCCCATTTTTAATGGAGGGTTGACAATAATCCACAAGGCAGTGATCATTTTCCTATACTTTTGACAGTCTGTCATTGCTCCTTTAGGCCTTTGTATCCAGGCTCAGTTAGATGAATTGGGTCTGTCCTTGAATAACATTGCTTAATCTACTGGTTAGTCCATCCCAGCATAGCTTCTTACAGTCCCCAATTGTGACCTATCTTTATCTCATCTGAGAAAAGTAGACACTCCTGATTGGAAATACTGTCTGCTATTTGCTGAACATCTTTTGAACCATCCTTCCATTCCTATTTATACAGATGGTTTGAAATCAGGTAACTGTGTGGGCTCTGTCATGGTTTGTTGTGGTTCAGTGGTTGTGTGCAGAATCCTCTCTTCAGCTTCTGTGTTCACTGATGAACTGTATGCCATTTATCTTGCCCTGGATCACATAGTAGCTAAGCAGTACTCGAACTGCACAATTTGTACTGACTCACTTAGTTCTCTGCTGGCTCTGGAACCACTTCACATTGGTTCACACCATGTTTTTGCCAATATTCAAAACTGACTGGCCTATTTCTCTTTAACATCTACTTCTATCCAATTTTCCTGTATACCGGGCTATGTTGGTATTCGAAGGAATGAACTTGCCGACACTGCGGCTCAGTCTACCCGCTCTGTCACTCTCACCACTATGCCTGTCCCATACATGGACTATGGTCCTGTATTCAAGGCTTGGCTCCGTGCTAGCTGGAAGTCGACTTGGAGTAAGCAATGCAAAAAACAAGCTTTTCCAAATAAAACCCTATATTCGACTTTGGCAGTCTTGCTTCCTTAAGGTTCAGAAAGAGGAAATTGTTCTAACTAGACTACATATTGATCAGTTTTTTTAACTCATCGTTTTCTTTTATCTGGATCTGATGCTCCAGTGTGTAGTTTGTGTAACACTCAGATCACAATAAGTCATATTGTACTTTCTTGTCATCGTTATGATTCACAACGACTGCACCATTTTAAACATGTTCTGTCCCAAGGTTTGTCCATAATGTTAGACAGTGTTATTGGTGACGGTGACACTGTCCACCTTGGAAATGTTTTTAGTTTTTTAAAAGCCATTAACCTTCTTAATGCTATTTAAGTTTTTTTAATTTATACATTAAACCTTTTTTAATGTGATTGCCTTTTGAGAATCAAAGTCCATCTAGTTCGATTTGAAATCAGAAAATGGCCATAACATCAAATAACTCAACCAGGACTGGAAAGACCAACTTCTGGTGACTGACTGGTTTTTGTACTTACCTGTTGGTCTTCCTGGCAAGTTATCATTATTACAATTATGCTGCAGAAAGTCCTTTACAGCTTGTATTACTGTAGTTTTTCTCTTAACATTGTAGACTAGATGTAAACTTTGGTTTCATGTTATTTATGTTTTGTTTTTTTAACTTTGTTTTGTTTTACCTTAATTTACTTTTATGAATTTTACTAAATTTACTTTAATTTTAACTTTTTGCTGGATGTTTGGCACAGTTAGCCAAGTTGCTTTGTGCCATGAAAAACAAAACCAACCAACTAATTTCTAGGTAAGTAAACTTAAACTGGGTTGAAACAGTTCTGTATTTATCTTTAACTTGTAAAGTTATACACTGTTAGAGTTAATAATGTACTTGTATATTATTAATTATTTAAGTATTACAAGCAAGGTTTTTGTGCAGTTATTTTAGGAAAGTGTAACAATTTAAAAGGTTGAAATATAAATATAAATGGTTAACTGAATGTTTTTGTTTCAATTAAAATGTACATTTCCATTGTTTTATTTGTAACTAGAGTTGTATATAATATGTTAAACTTTAACCATTTCTCAGGTGGGCTCTGTATAATCTACACATGTTTGTCTACACATTTGCAGACTGACTTTATACTATAACTTTTGATACAGGTTATGAATCTTCACAAAATTTGATAATTTTAGTAAAAATTATACATTTTTTGTACAAAAAATATTTTTATTGAATTATTTTTACTAAAGATTTGTTTGTGAATATATTAAGTCTGTTTCATTGTTAGTCTAGAAGTGATTTTCACATTATTAAAATACTGATTTTTGTCCCGGTAGTCTTACATTTTTTGTGTGTATTTTTAAAACCTCTTAAATAAATTTGTTTTCAATAAAACTATATCGATTATTTAATGATATATTTGAGTCTTCAGTGTGTGACAAATCCAGAAAGTATAATGAAAAATCATAAAATTAAAAATAAAAAGAGCATCTGTGCTTTCTTTAGTTAATATTGGTTGTGAAGTTTCCTGCAACTTCTTAGAATGTTTGAACTGCTAAATATTTCATATTTTCTGTGTTTATGTCACTGTCAATAGCTAATGTATAACCCTGTTGGAAGTAAACCAGTAAATTGTCACTTGTTTCAGTAGTCTGTTTGTGATGCCACCATAATACGATATCCTTGAAAGCAACAAGGCTTGAACGAATAAAGTAGTCAACTCAAACCCTGCTTCAAGAACAGGATCTCTAATGTATCAGATTGTATGTACTAAAGTGGAAAATTCAGAGTAATCAATGAAAACATTTTATGCTGACAAGAGGATGTGAAATCTGTAGGCTTATGCACACGTTATACAGTTTTCACAATACGACTTTTTCAGACTAAAAACACTGCACTTTAAAATAGTCAGAACTTTTTTTATGCACTTTTATGCCAGTACAATAAATAATGCAGTTCTGTGAGTAATGGTTATTTTTTTTTTATGTTTAGAATTTATTGGTACAGGTGAAGAAAGATGTGGTTTGAGTGCATGTTTATAAAATTCTTTTTTCCTTTTCAGAACTTACTTGTCAACCAGTAAAATGTCATTATTACCTGTCTGACCATTTATAAGTCTAGTCTTCTTTGGAAAACTTTCTTACTTAGATTGATATTCATATATAGTTTCTGTTGAATGTGTTTTCCAGTAGTTGTGGACACTGAACAGTTGTATACAATCTGTTTAAGAATATTAACAACAGTGTATAACTGTACATTTGTTTCAGTTCTTGAATGTACATTGTGAGTAAATATTTGTGTACATTTTCAAATGTTATGAATCATTGCATCATTTGCTTTTACTGTACCTCATAGATGTCAGAATCACATGAAGTACAATTTGTTTTTACTATTGGTTATAAAAACACCCTTAACAAAAGTAGGTGGAACTAAATAAGAGGTTAGGAAAAAATTTAGTCGGAGGAGGTTCCATTCTAGTTGATTTGCTGGATATGTTGTTTTCTTAACATTGTGCTGTCTATTTGGTTTTAGTTCAACAGTTGTTGGGTTTTTACCTAATTAGGAGAGTGGCTCCTGAAATAAAAAATGTAGTTGGAGGAGGTTCCATTCTAGTTGATTTGCTGGATCTGTTGTTTTCTTAACATTGTGCTGTCTATTTGGTTTTAGTTCAACAGTTGTTAGGTTTTTACCTAATAAGGAGAGTGGCTCCTGAAATAAAAAATGTAGTTGGAGGAGGTGCCATTCTAGTTGATTTGCTGGATATGTTGTTTTCTTAACATTGTGCTGTCTATTTGGTTTTAGTTCAACAGTTGTTAGGTTTTTACCTAATAAGGAGAGCGGCTCCTGAAATAAAAAATGTAGTTGGAGGAGGTGCCATTCTAGTTGATTTGCTGGATATGTTGTTTTCTTAACATTGTGCTGTCTATTTGGTTTTAGTTCAACAGTTGTTAGGTTTTTACCTAATTAGGAGAGTGGCTCCTGAAATAAAAAAATGTAGTTGGAGGAGGTTCCATTCTAGTTGATTTGCTGGATATGTTGTTTTCTTAACATTGTGCTGTCTATTTGGTTTTAGTTCAACAGTTGTTAGGTTTTTACCTAATTAGGAGAGTGGCTCCTGAATCATCTGTTTATATTTCTCATGCCTGATATCCTTGCTTAATTTTTGAATCTTTATCAACTTTTTACACTGTACTTATATAAACCTTCCTCTGAGGCTGTCCACAGAAATCTTGTGGAGTTTCTGCAGATACTATTGTTATTCTCTTATTCACTTCAAAGTGCATCTCGTCCTGATCTGTAGTGTTTACTATGTGGTTTCTTATTTGTAGGGACATTTATAGGTTGTAATACCATAATGGTTTCATCCATTTATCCTCAACATCTCTTAGGGATTGGTGCATGGCCCTAATTCTGTGACACTATATAATGAGACTCTTCCAGCCTCATAATATCAATCCTCGATTAATGTTGGTCCATCAACATTCCACATGTTTCCTATGATCTGTTATGTGCCTCTAATTCCCATTTCTTTTCTCACCTCTGATTTCTCCTTTGCTTGTTTCCTTCCTTTCTCCTTGATTTCCTGCAACCTGCCAGCAAATGTCTGAAGTGGTTCAGTTATTGCTTTTGCAGGGACAATCATACCTGTTCCCCTTACTTCAAAGTTTGTTTGTTTGTTTTTTCCTACCTTTTTCATTGCTCCCATGAAAAATAAGGATTGGTAACTGGTTGATCTTGCTTCAGCCACTTCATTTCACTATCCCAGTTCACCATGGAATCATTGATCTTGCTTCAGCCACTTCATTTCACTATCCCAGTTCACCATGGAATCATTGATCTTGCTTCAGCCACTTCATTTCACTATCCCAGTTCACCATGGAATCATTGATCTTGCTTCAGCCACTTCATTTCACTATCCCAGTTCACCATGGAATCATTGATCTTGCTTCAGCCACTTCATTTCACTATCCCAGTTCGCCATGGAATCATTGATCTTGCTTCAGCCACTTCATTTCACTATCCCAGTTCACCATGGAATCATTGATCTTGCTTCAGCCACTTCATTTCACTATCCCAGTTCACCATGGAATCATTGATCTTGCTTCAGCCACTTCATTTCACTATCCCAGTTCACCATGGAATCATTTCTTTCCTGGGTTGTGGATGACATTGAGATATGTCTTCACCTACATGTATAGCTATCACCTCAGTCTCATTCTTATCTTTGGTTTGTCTATGTCCAGGTGGTTTTACAGTTTGGACTTGCTTCAGTCTTGTTTTGTTGAATTATCTGGGCTCTTACACTGTATTTCCATGCTCAAGGACTGCAATTTCCTTATTACATGGAGGCTTGCTTATTCCAGTTCATTCCTCACAGGAGTCAGCCAGTTCTTATCAGCAGCTACTTTGTGTAGTAGCTCAGGTGGACTGGTGGTTCAAATTGGAGATGTCCTTCCTCTGACCCACTCAGTGTTTTGTCCATTTTCACCAAAATGGCATTTGGGTACAATCTTTTCATGGACACATCCCTTTGGAGATAAATTATGGGTCAGTTGTGGGAAAGTTCAAACCATTGTGTGAATGTCAAGTTCTTGGGTTAATAGCTCAGAGCTAATCCTTGTGTCACACCCAGGAAACAGACTGGTTCTTAATTCCGTGGTTCTCAGGTTTGAGGTAGACAGTATGATCTTCATCCTACCCTCCTGTGGATCTCAGTCTGCTGTGTGCCCTAGCAGGGGTGTGTCTTTGTTTATCCACTTTTCTTATAGGGGGATTGGGTTACAATATTTCTCTCTGGTTACGATAATTTTTCCACCACATTCTCTCCCACTCAGATGTGCTCCTTTCATTATCCACCCTGAGGTCTTGTACATTTTACACATGGACAAAGAGTATACCTGTTTCAGAACTGGTGTGGTTCCCCTCATCAGATCTTACTCTCTAATGTACAGGGGTATCCTTCTCACACTTTTGGGGTGGTATATCTGTTCTTCTCTCACACTGATCCATTTTCCTAATCATTGTGGGATTCCAGGTAGTCTTCTGAGTGGAGGGAAGTACCATAGTGGAAGCTATAATTTTCGTATACTGAAAATGTATTTCTCCCTACACTCTTCCAAATCCAATGCTTTCATCTGCTTCCAAACTTCAAAGTGATAGTTTGATAGAGGGATTCACATGCATTATGTAAGTATACTATGATTTTGTTGGTGGAAGGGTGATGCATAATGATTTACATGAGAGACACAATGGAAAAATTTGACTCAAAGAGGAGATTGTAGAAGGCTTTTGACAGGTGTAAAGAAAAAGTTTGCATATAGAGGGCAGCAATGAACAAGAATAGCTAATCTTATGAACAGAGAGAAATACTTATTGGAAATATGTTTTCAGTTTTAGAATACATTTTTTGTAGAAAAATGTTTATCAGAAAATTTAAAGTGTAGGAGTAACATAAAACATTATGAAATTAAGCTGAATATTAGTAGTGGTATGAGTAGGCTTAAAGTAATTTGAGTTAACTAGTATGTGGGTAAAAATATGTTAAATATAAAAAGAACAGACTATGACCTTTTTTTTCTTTTTTCTACTGTTTTCCAAACTCTTGATTTAATATCAGACACAAAAATATTTTAAACTACATTCAGCTGCATTTGTCAGAAGTGTAAAACTTTTATCCTGATGCAAAGATAGTTTGGAGTAAACACGTTGTTTCTACTGTAACCCATTTTTTCAGCTCTGATACACAAAACAGAAAAGAAGGCTTTGAAGACTTGGTTAAAAGTTTTCCAAAACTCGTGTCTCAGTATGGCTGGTTTTAGTATTAAAGTAAAGTAGAGGACAATGTTTTAACTTTCTAAGGTCATCTTCAGGTTAACAAAGAAAATGTTTGCAACTTTCTTGGATAGTTTTATCTTCACAAAAGAACTAAACATTGTTCTCTGCTTTATTAATAAAAGTTTTAAAACCCACATCAGCCATCTTGAGATACATTTTTACTTCATGTGGGTTTCTCATCATCACGAATTTTCCAAACATCATGGAGAATTCATTTTTAGATATGTTTTTATATTGTTAACATTAGATAAAAAGTGATATATTTGCTCCGTTACTTACATTATATATATCACAAGTATATTTGTTTCAGAGATCTTGGGGCTCACATTGATGGCTTTATAGCTGTTGTTGCACATACACTAGTGGTTGGCACTTGCAAGGTAAAACTTTTTTTCAGTGCTAAAAATTACTTTTAATTTTTAAAAAATTCAGTGCAAAAAATATAAAGATTAACTTAGAATATCCAGTTCTCATTTTTGTTTTTCTCTGATTTAGTGGATTTAGTTTATATCGCCTCAGTTGCTGCTGTCATCAAAGATTTCACTGACATCCATTATTACATTAACTTGTACTGTCCATCAGTCGTGTTTACACCAATGCCCATCAGCCATGTTCACGTACTAGGTTTAAACCAGTATCTGCTGTCATTTCAACTTGTCCACTTTTCAGATGTGTAAAATAAACTTGAATTTGTTTGTTGTTTTTTTTCAGGTAATTTTATTTGTTGATACATAAAAATTATTAAAAAGTAAAGTTTGTTCATCAGACATGAAAGATAAAGTTGAATTATTGTTTTTATCAGGTTAGTAATTGCACTTGCTATAAAAAAACAGCAGAATAAGAAAATTGGTTTCGTACATTGGTACATGTAAGAATCATAGCTAAGTAAATCTGTACATCGGTACGTGTAAGAATCATAGCTAAGTAAATCTATGGTTTTTGTCTTGATAAATTTCACTTTTGAGAACGTGTAGGACATGTCTGATAAATTCAGGTTATTTGACAGGAGAATAAAGTGACAGGAAGAAAAGCAGATGTTATACGTGCTGCTTATTTTGCAGCTGAAACTGCTCTTCGAATGGTGAAACCAGGAAGAGACGTAAGTGTAATTAGACAACTTCCGTTTGAGTGTGAACACTTGACTAAAGTTTCTTCATCAATGTGATTGATGTTTTACCAGTACTGTATTTTAGTTTAGGATCAAATAGTTTTTCTTCTGGTAGTTATTATAACACTTATTTGTTTGTGAACTGTTTATTCGTCAAATCATACAATAGTTCTTAGCTAACAAAATCAAGGTTAACAACAAGATCACCCTTGTTTAACAGAGGTCTGTGTTAACAATATATATTATTATTTTTAACTACAGAGTTTCATTATTGGTATAATTTATAGCAAATGTTTCATGGCCACATGTTTTTAAAATTATATCCAGTCATATTATAAACAGGTTAAATAAGTAAGAACACAACATGTAAACTTTGGAATTAATTGCTCGTTTGATCAAGGGAAAAGTGCATCTTGGTTCTCAGAGGGAAACAGGAAGTTTGCAGGCTGTGTACAGAAGATATTGGTATAATGTGTTCTCTTCAATTTTTGCACATAACAAACAAAATAGTAGAACGTGGATTTTTGTTCTACTTTTCAGAATATTGCTGTTGCAGATGCAATACAGAAGGTTGCAGAATCTTTCAACTGTAAGCCTGTTGAAGGTGGGTCAAGAACTGAATTATAGAGTTTGTGAGCCAGTAGACCAAGGGTTATGTTGAAAGGAATATAATGTTCGATATTTATTAATGATTCTTGTACAAGTTCCAAATTATTCCAGTAACATTAACTTTAATAATTGTAAATATTGTTGGTAAAAAGTCTGAATCGGTACATGATGTACTACAAACACTGACAGTTGTAAAAACAATTTTACTTTAGTATCAAACAAATGAGTACTTAAATTTTTATATCGGTAACAAGACTGAAAAAATTTATTCTTGTTAGTTACTTGAGTTTTTCACACCTGTAGGTTATTCTCTAAGTAAGTTTGAAGTAAAAACTTGTTTTAAATTTCACTTTCTTAACTTTATGCATTTCTGTTGTAGGCATGCCATCACACCAACTGAAACAGTTTCAAATTGATGGTGAAAAATCTATAATTCAGAACCCCACAGAAGCACAGAGGTGAGCAACAGCTAATTTCTTGTAACTATTTTTTTAAAGCAATTTCTATTTCTTCTTAACCATCTATTGTCACTGATTATTAAAGTGATCTTTAATTAGATGGTTTTATGAATATAATACATTACTTATCATTTCTAGTGGTTCGCATGTAGAGGGTCAAATTATACTTATTTCCTTCTGTTATAACAGTAAATTTATTGGTACATGTAATTCAGTCAAATTATCTAGTTATTTAACAATCTCACTCTAGTAGTTTTAATTACATAACTTGAATGAGTAATATTCATCATAACTCTTACTTTTTATTAGTCTAGTACTTGATTTTATGCATAAAAATGGAATAGAAATATATAATTTGTGGAATTTGAATTTATGTGTGTTTGTAGGAAGGAAGCTTAATAGTCTCAAATTAGGCTAGGAAACAGTAATATTCATATCGTCCTAGAATTATCAGTGTATTATAATATTCACACAAAAAAGTACTAGAAAACTTTATAAAGATTAGCATTTGCTTCAACAGTGTTTGAAGTTTGAGTTTGAAGGGAACCAATATGATGACTTGAGGTATGTAGGACTTGCCTTGAGTTTATTCTAATGTTTTATTATTTAGTAATGATAGAATCTTGTCTGAACTCACTAGTGAGTAATGCCCTGTTAATGGTAAGGAAAGTAAGAGTTGTAAACTCTCATTCGTGGTTGGATTACGTTGTGAGTTTAATTTTTAATTCAGAACAGTAACAAACAGCACTTGTTTAAGAAATGTAAGTCGTTGGTCAATACAGCAAGTCTGTTTTATAGAAGGAGAAAAATCTGTTGTGCCAATAGCTGTAACAATGATGAAAATGATATAAGATTATTCTCCCCCCCCCCCAAATAAAAAAAAAATTCACAGCCATAAGCAAATTAGTTTTTTTGTGTTTCTCGGTGCTTATGTATATGTATAAGGATATCTTTTATGACATGACAAATCATAATAACACTGAGTTACCATGCATATGGCAAGTTCAAATGATTTTTCTTTCTATGTGCTAAATACAAACAATTTTGTAGTAACTTTAGACAGGGCCAGCGTAAACCAAAAGTGAACTAAGTGATTGCTTAGTTGGTGATTATATGCCACAAAAAAAAAAACATATACCTCTTGAGATCCCCATTTCTACAATTTTTCATTACTTAGTATCTGTTACACTAACAGAACAGGAAGCAAGGCCTACCAGTCCATGCTGAATGTGCACAAAGAAAAAGTAAGGAAGGAAACACGATGTGCAGTTTGCACTGAAAAGCCAGCTCTTTGTGTTACAATTTTTCTGAAAATTGTGTAACGTAATTTATGTTATGTCAAACACTGCTTTTTTTTGTTAAAATAAATTTATTTTATGTGCCAAATAAATAATTTCCCTCTTTGTAAGTCAAAATAATAAAAGAAACATTTAGTGTACATTTATTATAACCTTGCGATAAAACATCTTTTGTAGTCATTTTATACCACTATACAACATATCTTGTACTATCTTAAGTGAAGAACTGATGTTTGAGATTGCCAATCTCAAATATAAATGTTAACTCTTGGGGCCAAAAAGAAGATAAGATGATATGAAAATAAAAGTTGTAATGAACCTTCTTGTATCTGGCAATGTCGACCTTTCTGTCAACTATGAGTTAACTCGTAATTGGCAGAGAACACGTTAAAAACTTAAATAAAACCTACTTTTTATCGTATAACTTAAACATCCCTTTCATGATAGTATCAGTATAATATACACAAGTTAACTATTTGTACTATAATTTTTTATGCATTATGTACCTTCACAAAATTTCTTAGACTTTTAGTAAAGATTACAAGTTTTTAATACACAAAAGCTTTAATAAAGTGTTTTTACTAAAGATTTCTGTGTGAAAATAGAGTTCATTTTGTTATTAGTCCAACTGTAAAGTGATTTTTATGTTATGATTTTAAAATAACTATTCTTCATCTCAAATAATGTGTAGCTTCTAAAACCTTGTAAATATACTCCTCAAAAAAAGAAATGCAAAAGGCAGAATATGAGACAAATTGTTAACAAGTTTATTCTGGGTAGTTCTGTATGACATGTGCACATTCACTGCTGAACATCCAAAGTCTGCAAAGGAGAAGTTCACGCTCACTAGGTGAAGTTTAACGTCACTCAACTTCAATAACGACTATGCCCCCGTGAGCATCAATAACTGCTTGGCATCTCCTGCCCATGGAAGCGATGAGATGACGAATCACATCCTGTGGAATGGCTGTCCACTCAGCCTGCAAAGCTGCTGCAAGCTGAGGTAGAGTCCGCGGTTGAGGTTGTCACCGTCGCAGACGTAGGTCCAACTCGTCCCAAAGATGTTTGATGGGGTTTAAATCTGGTGATCTGGAGGGCCAGGGAAGAATGTTGATGTTGTGGTGTCTCAAGAAGACAGTGGTGAGTCGGGCTGTGTGAGGACGGGCGTGGTCATGTTGAAAAACATCGTTGACGTTCACCATGATGGGTTGCACGTGGGGCCTAAGAATCTCGTCCACGTATCGTTGAGCCGTAAGATTCCCTCGAATGTGCAAAAGGTCTGTTCTGGCATTGTAGGCGATGGCAGCCCACATCATGATGCTGCCACCACCAAATTTGTCAACATCCTGCACACAGTTTGCTGCAAAACGTTCACCTCGGCGGCAGTAAACATGAGTCCTTCCATCCTGCCTATGAAGCATAAAACGTGACTCATCGCTGAACCAAACATGCCTCCATCATCGATGAGGCCATACCCGATGTGCCCGAGTCCACTGCAGTCGTGCTTGACGATGTTGCTGGGTGAGGATGACGCCTCTGACTGGACGTCGAGGTCGGATTCCTGCATCTCGTAGGCGGTTGCATGAGGTCTGATTGGAAATCCTTTGCAGCCCTGGTATGGTTGAGGCAGTAGACGTCGCAGTGGTGGTCCTATCCGGAAGGTGACGTAACCGGATGTTGCGATCTTGTGCAGGCGTGGTCACACGAGATCTGCCAGATCGTGGACGGTCACGTGTTGATCCATGTTGTTGGTGACGATTCCATAGCCTTGTGATGGTGCTTGGGTGGACATTCACAGCTCTGGCAACATCTGATCAAGATTCGCCTGCTTCCAAGCGACCAATGGCGTTGTTGCGTTGTGCTTCAGTCAGTCATGGCATAACTGTATTGCGTGTCGGTGGCTTAACACTGAGCTATGGAAACCGAGAACCTGTCACTTTTATAGGGATTTTGTACATGTTGCACTTGCAGAACATGTAGATCTCTCAAACAAATTTATTGGACATGCATGCGTTTTGGCAAAAAATCCAATGTTTCCTCCGTTTTCAAAGTGCACAACTTTTATTGTCATTTTGGTCTGACAATCAGTGCCTTAACATGTGTAACATCACATACTCTGAGCTTGTAACATTATTACATATATTTCTCTTTAAAATAACAAAAATATTCCTTTTTGTGTTTCTTGTTTTGAAGAGTATACATTTCAAAAATTTGTTTTCTCTAAGATTTTATACTGTCATTTTCTGTACATTAACTGTGTAGGTGTCTATAAGATTTTATACTGTCATTTTCTGTACATTAACTGTGTAGGTGTCTATAAGATTTTATACTGTCATTTTCTGTACATTAACTGTGTAGGTGTCTATAAGATTTTATACTGTCATTTTCTGTACATTAACTGTGTAGGTGTCTATAAGATTTTATACTGTCATTTTCTGTACACTAACTGTGTAGGTGCCTATAAGATTTTATACTGTCATTTTCTGTACACTAACTGTGTAGGTGCCTATAAGATTTTATACTGTCATTTTCTGTACACTAACTGTGTAGGTGTCTATAAGATTTTATACTGTCATTTTCTGTACACTGACTGTGTAGGTGTCTATAAGATTTTATACTGTCATTTTCTGTACACTGACTGTGTAGGTGTCTATAAGATTGACTGACCTTGTAACCACCATGAAATATGAAAAATTCTAGAATGACTACAGATTATAATAAAAAGCACAAGTGTTTATACTAAATAGCTTAAATATCATAACATCATACATTTATATATATTGTATTAACCTTCCATTCATGCCTGGCTAACATTACAAAACTTGTACTGGTGTGGCACCCATGCTCTCATGTTACTGTAACTAAAACTGAGCTTTAGTCTGTACGAAGTGACCTTTCATGGCTATGTTTAATTGGACTAGTATTTGGTAATTATTTTAGTTATACTTTGTATAAGGGTTAACATTATTACTGTTTGCAAGCAAGTTCATAAATTTAATATTTTTCTTCAAACATAAAGAGTAAGTAAAGAAATATAGAAAACAATCACGTCTTCTAGTTATGAATTTTGTACTTGTTTGTTGCTTGCTGTATTTTGCTAAGTCTTATCAAGTTTTGCATGTAGAGGATTTGAAATGAAATTTATTTATTTTTTAGGTTTTATATATATACAGTTTAAATAAGAATAATAAAAGAAATCATAAATAATTATACCAGTACCACAAAATTCCACTGTAATATTTGAAGTAATGTAATTTTGAGCAGACTAAATACACATCGTTTCTGCTTGAAATATTGGTTCTAAAGAATGAGATGGCTTCCAAACACTTTAAAATGGCTGAGAACATGACTACAGGGGCATTCTGAGCTTTCAGGTGGTTATTCACATGTCATATATTGAAGAAATAAGGGACTGTTTCCAAGGGTGGAAGGAGGTGAAGTGAACCACAATGTTTGATTCAGTACATAAGGGATATCTGAGGATATTGAAAAGATATGAGGTTCTTGTTTGACATGCTAGCTTGCCAACATCATTAATTTAGTACCTAAGTTGTAAAAAATTATAGGCTTACTATTTTGACATCACAAACATCTATTTTTAAACAGTGCTGCATTCAACATACCACAGGACTCATAAAATATATATTTAGGTGGGTTCTTTTAATATTTACTTTTAAATCAAGAAACAAACCAACAGTTTGATACCAAACTTATTAATTCACGTCATTAAGTTCAAAAAATGCAATGTGACCTATTGACCCATAACCATTTGTATAGGGTTAATAATTACGAGCTTTCAGACTAATAGTCTATCACTGGGTGAAGAGAAAAAAAAATATTAAAATATACTAACAAATAATATCTACTATATACTTATAGCTTTAGTACTAATGTACCAGCTGGATTGTGCATATTGAGTTCATGCCTTAGTTTATGTTTCGGCAAACTTTGATTCGTAGGATCTGTTCATTATTCTCTGTGGCCAGGATCATTAACAATTGAACCAGGACACTCACAAGTATATTATTAACTGGTAAAAGTAGGTTAACATTCTTTCATAAGCGTTAATTTTCTTTTAATGGAAACAATAAAACAGCTGGGAGAAGTGAATTTATAAGTAACAAAAATTGGAGTTTAGTCCTTGAATTGAAGGTAACAATTAGGTTTGAAAACATTCATTAACTCTGTATATGTGGGTTTATCATTTGAATGATTTTTTTATATTTTTAAGTTTGAATTAACTTGCTTCATTGGCTCTGTTGTAGGAAGGAGCATGAGAAGTGTGAGTTTGAATTTCACGAAGTCTATGCCATTGACGTCCTCATCAGCACAGGAGAAGGACGGGTAAAATATTTGCTACATGTTTATTACCTTTAGGCTGTAATGTGATACCACGTTAGACAGTAAAGTTTTTTAATGTGAGGGTATTTCTTTAAATGTAAGAAAGATTAGCTTATTGTGTTTGACACTTAACTAATTAACAACTACCGTAAAGCGTCCAGCCCTGATGATGGGAATATTGTAATTTGTTTTTATAAAATTTATACCTAAAGGAGATCACTGATTTGCATGTGTGTTTCTTCTGGGTGGTTAAACTTATGATTAGCATCTGTGTCTACATGTGTACTGAAAATCTACATTTCATGAATGTCACAGTATGTTATTTGTATGGGCCTTTAGGCCTCATAGACAAATTTTTGATAATAGTCACAGTATGTTATCTGTATAGTTACACGAATGTTTATAAGGGACTTAGTGTAAGCCTTTAGGCCTCATACACAGATTTTTGAATAAGTATTATAGTAATTTATTTGTATGGTGACATGCATGTTTGAAATTCAACACTAACCTTTAGGTTTCATACACGTGGGTTTTTGAAGGACAAATGAGCTCTCTTATTGTGACAGTTTTGTTACTGACAACAGATACTCTTTAAAAACATAAACTAAAAAGTATTTCATGAAATTTAGTTGTTGTAAACATTAAACTTGTCCTCGCAATCAGATTAGTAATGTAAGGTCTAATGTTAACACTATGTACATTGTTTTTTTTTTGTTTTTCATTGAAGTACACGGTATGATCTAATTAGTAATAGTAAGGTCTAATGTTAACACTATGTACATTGTTTTTTTTGTTTTCATTGAGTACACGGTATGATCTAATTTGTAATGGTAAGGTCTAATGTTAACACTATGTACATTGTTTTTTTGTTTTGTTTTTTTCATTGGAGTACACGGTATGATCTAATTTGTAATAGTAAGGTCTAATGTTAACACTATGTACATTGTTTTTTTTTGTTTTTCATTGGAGTACACGGTATGATCTAATTTGTAATGGTAAGGTCTAATGTTAACACTATGTACATTGTTTTTTTGTTTGTTTTTCATTGGAGTACATGGTATGATCTAATTGATAGTTGATATTAATTTCTGTGTTGGAACACTCCAAGCAAATGACAATGCAATAGAAGTTATAAAGTAATTTTAAAACTTTATGCTCAACCATTATTTTTAACTTCAAAATTTAAGTTCAACTTGACTAGTGAACCATAAGGACCTTGATAGCTCCTGATGAAACTCTAATGGTGAAATACTGAGCTAATAAACTTAGTCTGGAGGTGTAGGTCGTTATTTTATTTATGTTTACAAACCTGTATATTTTTATGCGTTCTTACAATGTTTGGATTTCTAATAAGGTATAAAATTCTGTTGATGAGAAAAGTCATTCAAAATTTTAGATGATAATAATAATTACCTTATGTTGCTGTTTGTTCATTAAAAACTGGAATAATAGGTCAGTTTTATCCCTAGTAAAGTGCTTGTATATAGTCAAACAAGTGTCTTTACCCTTTCAAAGTCCAATTAGGTAATAATAATTACCTTATATTGCTGTTTGTTCATTAAAAACTGGAATAATAGGTCAGTTTTATCCCTAGTAAAGTGCTTGTATATAGTCTAACAAGTGTCTTTACCCTTTCAAAGTCCAATTCCTGTACCCTTATAGGTATGTTGTTAGCTTTACAGGTAGTTTTTTAACCCTACCTTTGTTGATTTACAGCTTTGTATTTTACCATTATGAAGCTCACTTCTGTGAATTTGAACGTGCATGTCTACCTTTACAAAGTTCACCTCTAAACTTTCTGGTGTGTCTTTACCCTTATAGTTTGCCTCTCTAAACTTGCATGTATTTTTATGGAACCTGAAATCCTTATTACTAAATTTTATGCTTAGTGTAATCTCATAATGATAAAATAATAATTGCTCTGTGAAAGAATATATAAAATCAATTCATTATAATAATGACATTATATTTTAGGGTAGAGAAATGGACACAAGGACCACAGTCTACAAGAAGACAGATGAAACATACCAACTAAAAATGAAGGCTTCAAGAGGTAATAACATTGAAAAGAATTAAACTGTAGTATATTGCTTAATTTTCAGTATAATTCACATAAAATATATAAGAAACTAATATATCGGTTAGAAACCAACTCTTGCAAGATAGTCTGTGAAAATGGTAGCATAAATGGAAAACGTTAGTAATATACTGCAAGTTTTAGTGTTTCATGGAAGTTGCACATACAGCAAGTGTTCATATATTATGGGAGTTACACAAATATCATTTGACTGGAACTGTATAAACAGATGTGTGAATAATTTTATGATTTAATCAGATTTTAATTTATTTTGATTCTCAAGCCTGTGTAAAAAAAACAACAACAACAACAACAAAACCTTCATAAATCAAGTTCCTGATTAAATTTAGTGAAGTCCTCTTACCATTCAGATGTATTTTGTTCTGTCTCTAGTTTCAGTACTTAGTAGGTGTCCTCTTGCCATTCAGATGTATTCTGTTCTGTCTCTAGTTTCAGTACTTAGTAGGTGTCCTCTTGCCATTCAGATGTATTCTGTTCTGTCTCTAGTTTCAGTACTTAGTAGGTGTCCTCTTGCCATTCAGATGTATTCTGTTCTGTCTCTAGTTTCAGTACTTAGTAGGTGTCCTCTTGCCATTCAGATGTATTCTGTTCTGTCTCTAGTTTCAGTACTTAGTAGGTGTCCTCTTGCCATTCAGATGTATTCTGTTCTGTCTCTAGTTTCAGTACTTAGTAGGTGTCCTCTTGCCATTCAGATGTATTCTGTTCTGTCTCTAGTTTCAGTACTTAGTAGGTGTCCTCTTGCCATTCAGATGTATTCTGTTCTGTCTCTAGTTTCAGTACTTAGTAGGTGTCCTCTTGCCATTCAGATGTATTCTGTTCTGTCTCTAGTTTCAGTACTTAGTAGGTGTCCTCTTGCCATTCAGATGTATTCTGTTCTGTCTCTAGTTTCAGTACTTAGTAGGTGTCCTCTTGCCATTCAGATGTATTCTGTTCTGTCTCTAGTTTCAGTACTTAGTAGGTGTCCTCTTGCCATTCAGATGTATTCTGTTCTGTCTCTAGTTTCAGTACTTAGTAGGTGTCCTCTTGCCATTCAGATGTATTATGTTCTGTCTCTAGTTTCAGTACTTAGTAGGTGTCCTCTTACCATTCAGATGTATTCTGTTCTGTCTCTAGTTTCAGTACTTAGTAGGTGTCCTCTTGCCATTCAGATGTATTCTGTTCTGTCTCTAGTTTCAGTACTTAGTAGGTGTCCTCTTGCCATTCAGATGTATTCTGTTCTGTCTCTAGTTTCAGTACTTAGTAGGTGTCCTCTTGCCATTCAGATGTATTATGTTCTGTCTCTAGTTTCAGTACTTAGTAGGTGTCCTCTTACCATTCAGATGTATTATGTTCTGTCTCTAGTTTCAGTACTTAGTAGGTGTCCTCTTACCATTCAGATGTATTCTGTTCTGTCTCTAGTTTCAGTACTTAGTAGGTGTCCTCTTGCCATTCAGATGTATTCTGTTCTGTCTCTAGTTTCAGTACTTAGTAGGTGTCCTCTTGCCATTCAGATGTATTCTGTTCTGTCTCTAGTTTCAGTACTTAGTAGGTGTCCTCTTGCCATTCAGATGTATTCTGTTCTGTCTCTAGTTTCAGTACTTAGTAGGTGTCCTCTTGCCATTCAGATGTATTCTGTTCTGTCTCTAGTTTCAGTACTTAGTAGGTGTCCTCTTGCCATTCAGATGTATTCTGTTCTGTCTCTAGTTTCAGTACTTAGTAGGTGTCCTCTTGCCATTCAGATGTATTCTGTTCTGTCTCTAGTTTCAGTACTTAGTAGGTGTCCTCTTGCCATTCAGATGTATTCTGTTCTGTCTCTAGTTTCAGTACTTAGTAGGTGTCCTCTTACCATTCAGATGTATTCTGTTCTGTCTCTAGTTTCAGTACTTAGTAGGTGTCCTCTTGCCATTCAGATGTATTCTGTTCTGTCTCTAGTTTCAGTTCTTAGTAGGTGTCCTCTTACCATTCAGATGTATTCTGTTCTGTCTCTAGTTTCAGTACTTAGTAGGTGTCCTCTTGCCATTCAGATGTATTCTGTTCTGTCTCTAGTTTCAGTACTTAGTAGGTGTCCTCTTGCCATTCAGATGTATTCTGTTCTGTCTCTAGTTTCAGTACTTAGTAGGTGTCCTCTTGCCATTCAGATGTATTATGTTCTGTCTCTAGTTTCAGTACTTAGTAGGTGTCCTCTTGCCATTCAGATGTATTATGTTCTGTCTCTAGTTTCAGTACTTAGTAGGTGTCCTCTTGCCATTCAGATGTATTCTGTTCTGTCTCTAGTTTCAGTACTTAGTAGGTGTCCTCTTGCCATTCAGATGTATTCTGTTCTGTCTCTAGTTTCAGTACTTAGTAGGTGTCCTCTTGCCATTCAGATGTATTCTGTTCTGTCTCTAGTTTCAGTACTTAGTAGGTGTCCTCTTGCCATTCAGATGTATTCTGTTCTGTCTCTAGTTTCAGTACTTAGTAGGTGTCCTCTTGCCATTCAGATGTATTCTGTTCTGTCTCTAGTTTCAGTACTTAGTAGGTGTCCTCTTGCCATTCAGATGTATTCTGTTCTGTCTCTAGTTTCAGTACTTAGTAGGTGTCCTCTTGCCATTCAGATGTATTCTGTTCTGTCTCTAGTTTCAGTACTTAGTAGGTGTCCTCTTGCCATTCAGATGTATTCTGTTCTGTCTCTAGTTTCAGTACTTAGTAGGTGTCCTCTTGCCATTCAGATGTATTCTGTTCTGTCTCTAGTTTCAGTACTTAGTAGGTGTCCTCTTGCCATTCAGATGTATTCTGTTCTGTCTCTAGTTTCAGTACTTAGTAGGTGTCCTCTTGCCATTCAGATGTATTCTGTTCTGTCTCTAGTTTCAGTACTTAGTAGGTGTCCTCTTGCCATTCAGATGTATTCTGTTCTGTCTCTAGTTTCAGTACTTAGTAGGTGTCCTCTTGCCATTCAGATGTATTCTGTTCTGTCTCTAGTTTCAGTACTTAGTAGGTGTCCTCTTGCCATTCAGATGTATTCTGTTCTGTCTCTAGTTTCAGTACTTAGTAGGTGTCCTCTTGCCATTCAGATGTATTCTGTTCTGTCTCTAGTTTCAGTACTTAGTAGGTGTCCTCTTGCCATTCAGATGTATTCTGTTCTGTCTCTAGTTTCAGTACTTAGTAGGTGTCCTCTTGCCATTCAGATGTATTCTGTTCTGTCTCTAGTTTCAGTACTTTTTAGATATAATTGTTCCTTTACTGTTCTTGGCTAACAGACCTTCATTTAATTTTTCCAGTATTCTTCAGTGAAGTGGAAAAGAAGTTTGGATACATGCCCTTTACAATAAGGTATTTGTACAAGTTCTGTTTGTTAGGTCTAGTTTTGATAACACAGTTACTATTTTCAGGGCTAGTAATGATAAGTGCATAACCAAAACAAGTTGGCTAAAATTTTGAATAATTTTATCTTTGCTTATGCATAAATGAAAAAGTATTTTCATGTGCTGATGTAAAAGGAATATGAAGTGAACATAAAGTTATACATGTGGATGTCTTAGAGGATAGTGAAACAAGACATAATTCACATAACAGCTTCTGAAAGGCATCCACTCTATGAAAATTGTTTTAACAAATGCTCTATATAAATGTTTGTTGTAACTTGGCTGACCCAAACAGTTCTGGGTTGAAGAAAATGTATTGTTAAAATACTGCTATTATTATATACTATGTTAGTTTTTAAAAGTCGCTAAGTGCGTAAATTGGGAATATAGTGTTAAACATATAATTGGGACTTGAAATGTAGAACATCTGTAACAACTGTTACTTTCACAACCACTTTAAAGGTGTTGATTTAATATAACTTTCTGTACCAACAACTTTTCATTTCAACGGAGATTGTTTTAGAATGCTATCTCTAATAACAAATTTAATTTTTTGAGTGATGTTACAATATAGAATTCTTAAAAAAACTTTATGGTGTTCACATTGGTTTCTAAAATATTTGAAACTATTTTACACGTAAAAATTCTAGGTATTATGTTTAAAACATAAATTGATGCTACTGCATAAGTAGCAGTCTATGTTAAATTATCTCATAGTTTAATGTGTTGAAGGAAAAACTAACTTCGTTTTGGTACATTGCATTGAGTCTGATCAGCATAGAGAGAGTGTGTGAGATAAACAAAATGAAAACATCTGTGTATTTGTACGTACATATTTCATATGTATAATGGATGACTACATGCAGAAATATTTCATCAATAACTTGTTGAAAATGTTTTTGTTTTATCATGAATAAACAAATGTTGTTTTGTTAAAGTTTTTTACAGTTTTATAATGGTGTAAGTTTTCAAGTGAATATTTTCCTTTCTCCTTTTCACACTTATAGAGCCTTAGATGATGAAATAAAGGCAAGGATGGGAGTTGTGGAATGTGTTAATCATAAACTGATAGAACCTTTCACAGTTCTGTATGAAAAAGAAGGTTTGTTTATGATCTTTACAAGAAATTCATGTTTAATTATTCTGATGAATCATTGCTAGTGGTACTCTTCTTGGCTTGTTTAAAACTGTAAAACTAACTTATTGTACAATACATACCAGGTTCTTCCTGGATCATTATGAAGTTTCTTAAAAACTAAATAATTACCAACAGTTTTTGGGTGTTAGGAAACCCAAGATTAAATCATGTGAATTATGACAGAGTATTAATATTATTAGACCCTTTAGACCTACAGAACTGAGAAACATTTAAAGTATAAAACCATTTACTTATGTTTGATTATTAAGATATCTGGAAATAACGAGAAACCCACTTGAAATAATGTGTCTCAGAACAGCTGGTTTGCTTATTAACACTTATTGATAAGGAGAGAACAACGTTTCAACCTTCTTAGGTCATCTGCGTGTTAACTCTTTGTTAATCAATACCAGTCATTGTGAGACATTCAGTATATGGTGTACTAAAAGAGAGTAGGGCTTATATGAAGACTGCTGTAATTCATACATAAAATTATTATCATAAATTAATGACTGTATAGAATTGAAACTAGTTACATGTAACAAATCTTGACCACTTGCACACGTCAGTCAAAATAAAAAGGTTTCCTTTCAGTTTTAGTTTGGAGTTTTTCTCAGTATTTGTGATGTGATGTATTAAGTTATACACTTGTCATCATTAAAAGAAAAAATTAGTTTTTATGTCTGAGCTTTTTTTATAGTCACAGAATTTTGTACATGTGTGTCTTGTGTGTTGCTTGAAGCAAAAATTCTTTTAATCATTAAAATACAAGAAATATGCATTTTTTTACTGGTTTGAGTCCAAAATTACTGTGTAATTTATTTAAAAAAAAAAAAATTCACTTGTGTCCAGTAAAAATTAAATTGATCCATATTAAAAGCATGCTTTTAATTCTTTCTATCAAGGATTAGTCATTTTGACCAACCACGTAACCATAACAATTCATATAATAACTTTGAATGTTCTTAATGTATCTTTGTGAAATTTGACAATGTTTTAGTAAACTTTACTTGTCCAGTGCACACAGAAAATTAGAGTTTTAAATGTATTTTTGTCTTTGAATTTACAAAGTCTTTACTGAATCATTCTATATGAAGGGTGATTTTCAAGATAAGAATAAAAACACTTTTATCTTATAGTTTTTTAAATTTTATTGTCATAAACTCTAGAACCTTCTAACTTAATATCAGGTGTTTTTAAAGAAATAGTTTTTACCAGTTATATTCTCTACCCTAACACAAATTGTACCTAAACTACCAACGTTGATAAAACTGGTTTCTGACTTGGCTATTATTAGCATCAACGTGTAGCTAATCAAATCCTTTACTAGTTTAACTTTTATTGGCACAATTTCAAAAGAACCCTTAAAAGATTGAAAATTAAAATAAGCTATTTCTGTTGGTTATAAACATGTACATAAATTAAAAGCAAGTGTTTTTGAAAAACTGAATGTTCAGTATAGATGGGCAGGGCTTCTGTTGTGAATGGGGGAAAAAATTTCAACTGCAGGAAGAAGTTTGTACATTGAGCCTTGTATGTGATTTTAAACCTGTTACCAAATTGTGCCTATGATAAGTCGGACAGTTGGTGTAACACTGAAGTTTACAAACTAAGTACGACACATCACACACAACAGTGGGAAGATTGGGAATTGTTTTTATATTTTCTTTTGAAATAAATATCGGAAAACTTGATATAAAATTTTGATGTAATTCTGTGAAACATGTGCAGAAGTGTTGCATCCACTTTCAAAGTGTTAAATGAAAGAGTTATAAAGAAAGTTGGAATATAAGTAATCTAGAATGTAACATTAAATTTTTGAAGGGTATATAGATTGTTACTAGCTTGTACAACACAGAAATGTATGTTGTAGATAGTGAGTAATCAAGTTTTCAATTCCAAAGTGTTGAAATTAAGACACAACAAGAGAAATATTTAAAAGTTAAATTACTTCATAATAATTGCTTTCTCTTTACTGCCATGAATACCAGTGTATTCAAGATAAGGTACAAAAATTGTTTTTCTAATTACAGGAGAGCTTGTTGCACAGTTCAAATTTACGGTATTACTCATGCCCTCTGGTTCGCATAAAATCACAGGTGAGGCAGTGGATCTCAACATGTATGAAACGGACTGTGATATTAAAGATGATAATATAAAGGTAAGACTCTAAACATTTATTCAGTTAGTTTCTTTTGAGATTAAAATACAGATCACATAGACTTAAATGCACCTTGATTGTCAACAAGGTACAGCCTGTAGTTTTAAACCCATGTTTAGTAATAAAACACTGAATATTAATATTTCATAACAAAGATTTCTAATAATACCATCAAAATAAGTCTATTTTGAAATTTAGTTGAATGGACAGCAACTGTCTGTTTTAGAAACACAAGTGTGATGAACAACATTGTGGGTGGCTTTTTATGATTGGTTGGTTTATCGTTGTTCTGATTGGGGGAGGTTTTCCCAGTTTATGACTGGTTAACATGTTCAGCAATGGCTGAAGTGTGTGTTTTGTCTTGTACTATCTTTATTTATTTCTTGTCTTGAGTCTTCTGATTGGTAGGTTTCTGTGTGTTTTTCACCAGAGTGGATCTTAATGTGTTATTATAAGATTTACACTGAACATCTGTGTTGAATTTCTTGGCTATGTGTTTGACTTTTTCACTTGAATGTTGCAGGTAGGAAGGTCAACAGTGGTATTGTTTTTATTGAAATTTGTTGGTATTCTGTTTTCATGAACATCTTATTACAGATATTATTTACTCTTGTTTATGAACTGTTTTATACCACATTATATCAAGGTTGGATGATAGGCCTGTGAGTGTGGGTATTTTGATGTAATGGACTTGTTTACCAATGTTCTAGCCCCTGAAACCCTTTATATCACCAGAAAACAACTGCCGAACAACACCTATCAACCACGTAGAACTGACATGAAGGTAGTCACCATTACTTATCTGTAAAGTTTCAGTGAATCACAAAACAAAGAAATTCAATGTAGATGCCTTACAGTATGTTAAGATCCACTGTGTGAAAAATGGAAACCTACCAATGAGAAACATGGAACATCATTTATGAAATTCAGTGTTCCAACAGTGAAACATACATTGGAGAAATAGGAAGATTGTGACAAGAATAATACAAAACTTGTGGAGACAGAGAAAACTAGCATCATGAACACAGGCAAATTTTGGAATACAAGTAAAATTGAAGGATTTTTTTTGTTCCCCCACTGGTACAGTGGTAAGTTTACAGATTTACAACACTTAAATTGAGGGTTCGATTCCTCTCATTGGACACAGCAGATAGCCTGATGTGGCTTTGCTGTAAGAAAGACACAAATGCACAGAAATGTTTTATATTAACACAATAAAACCTTCACTAAACAGAGATTCTGGGTTTAGAGTTAAGTAACCTGTGGTTACCATTGGTTGAACCCACAGGAACTCTCTCCACCAGTCAGAACAAGAATAAACTAACCAGTCATAACACATCATATACATGCTGATCTGAAGACGAAAGAATTTTAAAACAAGTTTTTTATGCTTGTGTTTCTACAACAGATAGTTGCTGTCCACTCAACTACACTGCATCATAAATACTCTGTCAAAGAATGAACTTCTTTTATTGGAAGTACAGTTTCCTAAGATGGCCAAGATGGTGTTCAACATGTTTTATTTCTTTCATACATCACCAGTAATCTGAAGTACATACGATTTTTTGATAACATAGTTTTACTGGCATAAAAATATCCACTGTTATTCAGTAACTTGTTATTTATTTGTTAATATACTCACAATAACTTGATTTTTAATGGAGATGACAAAATATATATTTTGATTATCTATAAAATACACCACACAATATAAAGTACTGTAGGCCAGTGACTACTCCCTGCTGGGATACCAATGTACTGTAGGCCAGTGACTACTCCCTGCTGGGATACCAATGTACTGTAGGCCAGTGACTACTCCCTGCTGGGATACCAATGTACTGTAGGCCAGTGACTACTCCCTGCTGGGATACCAATGTACTGTAGGCCAGTGACTACTCCTGCTGGGATACCAATGTACTGTAGGCCAGTGACTACTCCCTGCTGGGATACCAATGTACTGTAGGCCAGTGACTACTCCCTGCTGGGATACCAATGTACTGTAGGCCAGTGACTACTCCCTGCTGGGATACCAATGTACTGTAGGCCAGTGACTACTCCCTGCTGGGATACCAATGTACTGTAGGCCAGTGACTACTCCCTGCTGGGATACCAATGTACTGTAGGCCAGTGACTACTCCCTGCTGGGATACCAATGTACTGTAGGCCAGTGACTACTCCCTGCTGGGATACCAATGTACTGTAGGCCAGTGACTACTCCCTGCTGGGATACCAATGTACTGTAGGCCAGTGACTACTCCCTGCTGGGATACCAATGTACTGTAGGCCAGTGACTACTCCCTGCTGGGATACTAATCTCCTTATAAATTGTGTAATTAAAAATTAATTTTGACAATTATAATCAGTTGTCTAATATTCACACTTCAGAAGTAAGACTAGTTAAACCCTAGCAGTTGAAGATTTACCTGCATGATCACAGAAACTACAATTACATAGAAGTTTAGCAAACTCATGTATAAAATTACCTTCTAGGCATTACTCAGCAAGTCTGTGGTACCAAAGTCTGGAAAAAAGAAAAAAAAGAAAGCGGAAAAATCAGCAGCAGAAACCGTGGAGAAGGAAGATTCAAATAATACGATTAGAACTGAGAATGTTTGAAGGTAAAAACTTCTGAGATAAAGTTAACGTTTTGTTTTCGTAGGACTTTGTTACAATCTTTAATTTCATGAATTCCTTACTCTGTTCAATAAATAATTTTTAATAAAATATTTCATCAAACGTACAGTATTATGAAATGTTATAGTTTCTGTACTTTGGTCGGTGTTTGCTCTTTTGACTATTTTGTCTTTTTCCAGTTTATTCTGTTCATCAGTGTAACAAAAAGTATTTTTTGTAAAAAGTAAAAAAACTCATGATATTTATAGTTATTTAATCATTAGGGCAACAAAGACAATTTTCAACAAAACTCATTGTACCATCCAAGCAAACAAGGACATCAAAGCCACAATGATTGGTCATCTCATCCACAGTACCTGATCTTGGCCAACGACACATAAAAGAAAATTCTGTTCTGAAAATTCCTATTTTTATTACTGTCTTTTTAAGTTTAACTTGGTCATTTTTTTAACCTTACAATATTTAATACTTTGTTTTGATGTATCCTTTCGTTAGGTACATAGGTTTAGTAACATTTCTTCAGAAACTTTTTCATTTTTTTCTGGGAGAGAAAGTAAACAGGTTTCATATTCTCTTTAAAACTTGCTGTTTTTCTATTTATTTGAAACTTAAGTTTTAAAGGTACGACTACAGGTGTAACTTGCCTTTTTATTAGCAAAATTATTTTACACTACACAGTTGTGAATGGCAGTTGTGTAATTTTAAAAGTTTTCTGAGACATTTTTAAACCTTTAAACATGGTTATATGCTTTCTGTTACTAACAGAACTCCTTAAGGACCATAGGATTAATACTACCAGACAACTGCAGCTATTCTCCATTCTTTGATATCTTGTATGTGATGTCATTGGTTGAGGCTTCAGTCAATAAAATCCCCTTTTGAAAGAAACGAGTGTACTGGAGTGTTTCCCTGTATTTTATTTTTTAACCAAGGCTTAATCAACTTCAGGTGTTCCGTGTCATTATACTCTGGTGATATGTTCACACACTGTTGTTTCCAGTAAAAACAAAAATTTTAAACTGTGAAACTAATTACAGCAGAGGTGTTAGTTATTTTTTACAACAATCTATATTTAAAGTAATCTGTTATATGCAGGTATAGTTTCTCCTGTTAAACTGTTTGTATTTCTGGTTTTTCATGTCATTGTATTTGTATTTATCAGCTAAGCCAAACTTTAGCTTGTCTTGTACACAGTGAAACCTTTCTATGACTCGGAAGTCAAGATCCATATTGTGAGACTGCATTGAAAGTGAGATGCGTAATACTGATGTACTGTCAAACTACCACTTAAGGTGGGTTTTCAACATGTTCATTCACATTCTGTTCAACCCCAAACTGCCAGAAACCATGAATAAAGAAACAAAAAGCCAGAACTTAAATAAGAATGTAGAAGTAATGAGTATAAAATGTATTTCTGCATGTGATTGTTGTCAGGTGTTATCACAGAAGAACAGTGATGTCGAGTCACTGTTTAACAGATGTTCACAACAGTGGTGTCGAGTCACTGTTTAACAGATGTTCACAACAGTGGTGTCGAGTCACTGTTTAACAGATGTTCACAACAGTGGTGTCGAGTCACTGTTTAACAGATGTTCACAACAGTGGTGTCGAGTCACTGTTTAACAGATGTTCACAACAGTGGTGTCGAGTCACTGTTTAACAGATGTTCACAACAGTGGTGTCGAGTCACTGTTTAACAGATGTTCACAACAGTGGTGTCGAGTCACTGTTTAACAGATGTTCACAACAGTGGTGTCGAGGCACTGTTTAACAGATGTTCACAACAGTGGTGTCGAGGCACTGTTTAACAGATGTTCACAACAGTGGTGTCGAGGCACTGTTTAACAGATGTTCACAACAGTGGTGTCGAGGCACTGTTTAACAGATGTTCACAACAGTGGTGTCGAGGCACTGTTTAACAGATGTTCACAACAGTGGTGTCGAGGCACTGTTTAACAGATGTTCACAACAGTGGTGTCGAGGCACTGTTTAACAGATGTTCACAACAGTGGTGTCGAGGCACTGTTTAACAGATGTTCACAACAGTGGTGTCGAGGCACTGTTTAACAGATGTTCACAACAGTGGTGTCGAGGCACTGTTTAACAGATGTTCACAGCAGTGGTGTCGAGGCACTGTTTAACAGATGTTCACAGCAGTGGTGTCGAGGCACTGTTTAACAGATGTTCACAGCAGTGGTGTCGAGTCACTGTTTAACAGATGTTCACAGCAGTGGTGTCGAGTCACTGTTTAACAGATGTTCACAGCAGTGGTGTCGAGTCACTGTTTAACAGATGTTCACAGCAGTGGTGTCGAGTCACTGTTTAACAGATGTTCACAGCAGTGGTGTCGAGTCACTGTTTAACAGATGTTCACAGCAGTGGTGTCGAGTCACTGTTTAACAGATGTTCACAGCAGTGGTGTCGAGGCACTGTTTAACAGATGTTCACAGCAGTGGTGTCGAGGCACTGTTTAACAGATGTTCCATGAATTCCTGCAGATTGACTTATTTATTAAGGAGCACTGAAGAAGTCTGGAACTAAGTTGTTGGTTCAGTTTGCAGGATTTGACAGTAGAAACTCTTTGTAGGTGTTGGACATTTATGAGATCTGGTCAGGTTTTGCAGATGATTCTCTTGAGAAAGTAATGAACGTGACATCTGTTTCATATCTGTTGCACCTTTTTTTAAAAAACGATGGTAACAGTTTGGTCAGAGCAGAGGCTTTGGTAATATTGAACATCTAGAAAGTACTCCTAGGTGAGAAGTTTTTGAAAATATGACACCAGATCGTATTAGGCTAAGGGAACTGATATTGAAGTTACAGCTTGCATAAAGTTAAACACGTTTTTATTTGATTATTTTTATAGCCAACTTCAGATTTGAAACTAGTGTCTTGGAATAGCATATATGATATCTGTAACTAATAACACGTGTAACTGGCAGCAGCTGTGACTACAAACATCTGTAACTGGTAACAATTATGGAAATGCAGCATAAAGCTTAAGGAAAGGCATAACTGTGGAAACTTGGTATGAAAAGAATAACTGTTAAAAGTACTGGCTGTGTACGTTATGAAACACAATTTGGTCAAGTAAATAGAGAAATTGGAGTTTGGATTGATTACAGATGAACTGTTCTATTGACCAAGGCATCATGAAGCTTCCATGTTGAGTAGAGCCATGACTAATACAGAAACAGCCAATGTGCTGTTGTTTGTGTAATGTAAAGATAAGTGCTAGAGAATCTGTATGACCTGTAATATAAAGAACAGGAAAGCTTGTTCTGATCAGAGAATTTTGTAAGAGGTTACAGTGAGTTCATTATGAGACAAGCACGGAGGATTGTTCGAAGGAAGTATTCATTGTCGTGGTGATTGTGTAATGAGAGAACCCTATGTTAGGAGGATATCACACCGGTTCCAGAAGCAAGGATTTGTATGAATTCAAAGGGTCAAAAATCTTGATTTTCTTGTCTAAAGATGGTGTGCTTTTGATGAAATGTCTCTTCAACTTTCCAATGGGAAACAACTAGTCTAGTGTGAATTTGAATGCCTAATATACATTGAACTATTGGTCTGTTGAAAGAATACAAATGGCATTCAGGAAAATGTGAAAGTCAGCTAACTCATGAAATGCATTATCATGGGCTTGACTTTGTGTTGCAAGTTGGTACAAAAGTATAAGCATTCAATAACAACAATGAAGAATGTTGGTTATATTACTTTCAGTATATATTGGGATGAAGAATTTGGAAGTTCTAGTAGATGCAGAATCAAAATGTTGTACATCTTGGTTTACCCGTACTGTGATGTACCAGAGATGTTGATGCTTTACCAATGAGTGAAGTGAGTAACAGAAGATAGTGGATTATGCTATGAATAAATTAATACAAGTCCAAGGAAACCTTTGTACATAAAAGTAGGTAATGAGTAATGTGTGGTCATACAGATTAACAGTAAATCATGCTTGTTTCAGATGGTTGATCAAAATTTAAAGGAAATAATTACCCTGTGAATGTGACAGGCTGTCTGAACAATGTAAGACATTCTGTAAGAGGACTACATTGGCTATGAATCTGACTATTGGTGCTCCCGATGCAGATGATGATAAACTAGATTTGGGAAGGAGATGAAAGCAGCTTATTCAGAAAATCTGTACAAATGCCATAAATGAAGAGATTGTCTCATCTTCAACGATACTGAGAAGACTCTGAGTGTGGATGCTAATCCATAGTAAAGACGTGCATGATGTTTACTTGAAGGAGTGTTGGTATTGTTCCCGACACATTCTGTGCATTTAGTCGTCAAACAATGTATTCTCCTGTTGTAGGACTGCTCCAAGACCTAGCTGATCGTTGATACAGCTAGAGGTTGATACTGACGTAACAGTTTCTTCACCTATCAAGATGATTTGGCCCCAATACTCGGACAATAGCAACTGAAATTTTGACACTCGTTAGTGTTACTCCATGGAATCTGTGGTTAAAATGTTTACACAAAAACTACTTAACTTGTGACCAATACATTCACTAGCTAGATTAGAAACATAACGTTTACTTGCATTAAAAATATCTGAAGAAAATGTTACATTCTATATCTAGACGAAAGTTCTCAGTTTTTGACAGGTAAAATAAATAGCTGCAGTTTCTCTACAAAAATGAAAGGATAATTTCCTCTATCAACACTTGAAATCTCTGTGTTGTTAACATATTTTGCAAACAGCCCTTATAATTCATATAGTACCAAAAAGTAATTTTATTAGTGGAAAACTGTTACAATTTAAGTGTGGATTTACAGAATTATTTAACAATGTACAATCGTGAGAAACATTACTTCTATAAAATATTAATTATCTAACACCAAGAGGTAAAAACTTGTGTAAGATAACGTATCACTGAAAGTTTATTTAACACTACCCTTTAAAATAGTTTAAACAGTAGGGAAAGCTTTGTTTTCGTACATTAAAAGATATGCTGGGAATGTTATAAAACATTTTTTACTAATATCCTGGTTTCCAACCTAATTTATTGTATGATAGTAGTTTAAACCTACAGTTAGTGTTGCTGTATTCCACAGGTATATTGGTTTCATTAACAGCAGTTCAAACCTACAGTTAGTGTTACTGTATTCCACAGGTATATTGGTTTCATTAACAGCAGTTCAAACCTACAGTTAGTGTTAATGTATTCCACAGGTGTATTGGTTTTACTGTCTCCTATAATCAGTACACGATATGAGATGGACAACACGTACGTTAAATGTAAGGTTCTGATGTCTAAAAGAAAGCTTTGTTTTGGTATTTTTAACTTGAACACCTTATGCGACTCTCGTCAATGACTAATAGGTATCAGGTCTAACCTTTTATAATTTAATATTGAAGACCAAATAGAGGGCATACAATTAGTAGCTGCTGTCTATGGGGTACTCTTGGCCAAAGGCCGGGTTTCAGTGTCACAATTATAACACCTTCAACGTGGAAAGTGGAGAGTGCATTGGTGCTTCCACTATTACCATGGGAATTTCTCGTCACGAGGAGCGATCTTCAACGAACCTGTAATTCTCGGACATCGGTCACACATGAAAGGTACTACAAGTGAGTAACGTGACACTGTGCAATATACATTTTTTGAAAATTTAGAATATAAATGGAATTTCGTTGTCTTGGCCCCCATAAGATTTCTTCTACTTGAAGATAGTTGTTGCATCTCTTATAAAATTCTGGGGTGACCGATCGCTTCCGTTGTTTTCGTATTTTGATCTGTAGACAACATGTTAACAACAACGGCACTCCTGGAATTAAAAAAAAAAAAAAATGTGATATACAATGTAGTGAAGACTTAGACTCGACTACCAATACAGCGACAGTATTACAGTAAGTTTTAATGTGATTTGTATATTTGGAAGAGAGCGCGTGTTTTTCAGATAGGTTTAGAGCAGAACGGAAGTTCTAATAAGTTGTCGAGTTTTGTTTTTTTTTTTGTTTCGTTCGAAGCTAGATTATGAATACGAAGTAATTGTGTGTAGAGCTATTTCGATAGAGTTCAGGCGGTCAGTGTGAAGTTTTTGGATCCGTGTTCTGTACAGCGCTTAATAAACAACTTTGTACAAGTAACAGTTTCTTTTATTTAGTGATTTAAATATTTTATTATAAGTTACAGTTTATACACTGAGGAAGATTATTTTGTAGAACAAATACGAGTATTCTATCACTGGTACGATCATTCTCACGTACACTGGCTAGTTGTGAAGGTGCAATGAGATGCACCCTTTCATGTTCTCGTTTTTTGTGAACTAATTTCTGCAGTAATTATCTCGTGAGGTTTGAGGGAATAGCTTTACAACATTAAAAGTAGACACGATGACGTCACTGGCTAAACTATGTAAGTGTCATAGGAAATGTGGAGTCTTTTTTTAAATAAGTAATTAGTTTGGAAATTTGAGGTTCCTAAATCCAGTGAAAGTATCCACGGAGGTTGTAGTTATAAGAAAACGTAAGTGGGGGTGAAGCTTTCGTGGTTTTATGGGCCTTCAGTCAACCGTATATTTTTGGTGATCTGGGTTGCTTTGTATGCAAAAAAATTATAACGTTTATAAATTAAACTCCATTGATTAAAGACATACAATTATGTTCCTTAAAAATTATAGACGTAGTCTTGTAGTTTTAACGTTTTATTGAACTGTTAATTAGCGGTATTAATGAATCAGGTTTAGCTTGCAACAAGGCCCGGCATAACCAAGCATGTTAAGTTGTGCGACTCGTAATATAAGGGTCGCAGGTTCACATCCCCATCGCGCCAGACATGCTCGCCCCTTTCAGCCGTGGGGGCGCTATAATGTACGATCAATCCCACTATTCGTTGGTAAGAGAGTAGCCCAAGAGTTGGCGGTGGGTGGTGATGGCTAGCTGCCTTCTCTCTAGTCTTACACTGCTAAATTAGGGACGGCTAGCACAGATAGCCCTCGAGTAGCTTTATGCGAAATTCTAAAACAAACAAAGAAACAAAAGCTTGTAACATATGACTAAGATGATAGGACAGTTGGACGTTAGGCGCAAAAAGCAAAATTGTACGAATAAAACTCGCTCACTGATAGTTCGAATAGCTTCGTTTGAGTTCACTGACTGCTACAAGTATTTTAATACAAGTTACAGCTTTAACACTGAGGAAGATTATTTGTAGAACACCTCCGACGTTTCATTCACTGTCGCGATCGTTTCGAGTTCGACCTCTGTATCTTAATTTACTCAAATTGCTTTGTTTAAGTCTTTATTTTTAGGTGTAATATTTAAACTTATCCAAAAGTTTGCGTGTCGGTACATTAAGTGATATTTATCTTTTATATTTTCAAATAAAATTTAATCTTTAAAATTACCTTTAGCACAACTAACTATTCTAGTATTAATTATTAGCTATAGTTCGTTTCAGTATTTATTACTTTTCTAAACTGAAGAATCTTCCCTTAACTTGAAAAGCTCGCTACACATTAAAATGTAAATTATTGCCGAAACTGTAATATATTTAGGCTACAGAAATTAAAATATAGACCATCTGTATGTGTGTGCGCGAGAAATAGTTTCTAGAAAAAATTTAAAATATGTACATTAAATTGTTATTTCTTATTTCTAAGTGGCTATAAGTTATTTTTACCTCTTGACAGTAAAAACTACTAATCCTTTGTAGTGACATCAAGAAGAGATAACTTATAGGGAAGTTAAGAGTGACACAGACACTAAGCATCAGGACGTCCCACTGTCATACGGCTGACGCGGTAGCCGCCTCTGGCGCCAATGCTTTCAATCAACGTGGCTGTGTACGACATTGCTAAAAATGTACCTTTAGCCTCGTGTCTCGTTCCAAATGTTTATGGCATGACGTATAGACTTGATGATAAAACGAATGAAACTTTGGCAGAAATGTTTGTTTCCTTCTCACTGAAAATACTACATTTGTGAACAGAAATGATTTCATTCGGAGGCATGTCGTGTGAGGAAGATCACGGGATATCTATCAGGTGTGTCAGGATTTCACTTTAGTAAATTTAATAAATATATTTCAGTCAGTTACTGAAGCGAAGAAAGCTCTAACTAAACTAATAAAAAAAATTCAAGCTATTCACAAAGGCGATTAATAAAAATCGAAGTAGTTTTTTAAGTTTTAAAATAATTAAAATTAAGCTTTGAACTGAAGATTAGTAGTTATAAGATTCAGGCCTAACAGACGTTGTGTATTCAGTAGCGAGTTATTCGCTAATGTATTTATTTTATTGGTGAAGCAAGTACTTGTATGATTTGTCCAGTCAAATATTATAGTTTTTATTTAGATAATATAAAACATAACAACGTAAAATGCATAGAGCTCTTTCTACTCAGTTATTAGAGATTATAGTAATTGGTATCTGTTGAATCATTTGAAGATTTGTCTAACTTTCAGTACTCCAGAGGTGGCGCTGATTCGCATTCCATACTGGAATGACAAAAATAAGCAAACGAAAATAAAAGGTGGAAACAAAGTTGAATATAAAAGTATTTATAAAACCGGTTTTCAGATTTTTGTGGACAGACCCCGCTTTGCATTTGGTGATGATAACTGTTTCCTGATTTATTCAAACACGTGTTTACCAATAATTAAAAACAAGAGCTTTCCATAAAATATTCAAATGTCATACATAGTATCTATGTTATAATTCATTTACGCCGATTTTCTGTTTATTTTTCGAGATGAGTTTACCCGTTAATAGTAAAATAATATTTTTAACAAATGACTAATAGAGTTAGAAATTGCTTAGACGATTGGCTAACGGAAAAAGGTGGTACATTACAAATAAGTGGTGTTAACAAGAAACAACTATTTTGTGGTTTAATTGTGTGACCTAGCCACTTTGACTCGTTTTTAATGACGTACCATTTTTCTCCAAACTTCCATTTGATTCGCACCTTAATTACACTTTCACGTTATACGTTAGCTGTTGGCGTCATGGATTGTAACAAGGTTAGGCTTAGGGCGCTATGCTAATCATACCAGTTTTTAAGTCAAGGATATCTTCCACTTCCGGTTTCTTTAGGGTACTCGGGGCATTGTGACACCTGGCGCGTGCAGTTTCGTGCGTGCTAATGTTGGTTCTGGCGACAGATCGACTGCAGGTGATCGTGGAGGTTGAACTTTCCGGTGCTGTGGTTAGTAGGCCAGACGCTCTAAGGGGCCTACTGACGCTGTCTTGCTTCTTCACCCACCTGCGTTATTGTTTTCACAGTTTCATGGGTCTTTCTCAGGAGAAATTACTTTCAAAATTTCATTAGTACTATAATAAAGCTGCATTTAAAAAATCCTAAACATTTGTAGAGAGTTTGAAACTTTTGGGCACAAAAGCGCTATAGTACTTAACGAGCTTTTATAACATTGTATTTAGTTATATTTTGACCTGTCGAGCAACTGTGATAAATAAAAATACTTATTGTATCTAATAAGTACTGGAAACTGTTATTACCTTTCTTAGTGTTACATGATTTAATTCCTAGATATATACTAACCCATGATTTACAAGTTAAGATAGACCCTGTGCAGAAAAGACTATTGAGAAAAAGAATAAACTCCCGAATTTCAGACTATTTAAATAAAACTTGAAAATAGCAAAATACAAAGCCCGAAATATATGTGTGAATATTTACATTTATATAAACGATAACTTTACACAACTATATTTCAAGCACATTTTGATCTGGAGTAAATATATAGTCTTTATGTGCTTACCTTTGAAAATTCAAAGAAACAGTCATGTCATGTATGGTGTGGTTAAGCAGAAAACCTGAAATATGCATTCTTCTCACTTGTATTTGTCTGGTAAAGTTGGAACAAAAGGTGTTAACAGAAGTCTCGTGTTAAAAACTCATTATTTTAAAAAACTCCATTCATGAATCGTCGTAACTCGAGTTGTTAAACATTTTTCTTTACTCTCTGAATATACGATGAATATTTCTGTTGTAACCTCTTAAGTCGAAATAATTTCATATGCGCTACTTAGATAATATACTGTTAATTGCTTTTATAATTTATTACACCAAATGTATTGCAAGTGTCGCTTGAGTCGCTGTGGGTATTGTAGGTGATATCACGTGTATTAGATGACGTTCTAAACACTTTCTGAAATTATCTTTTCATTTAGTCTTATAATTTCGATAAACAGTGTATCTATTTAAAGGAATTCGTTATATCCCGTTATGACCATTAATTTGTTACTAATCTTACAAAAATGATTTCCGCGAATAATTCTCCAAGCTGTTTTTTCCGTTAATTATTAAACAGCGGGAATGTTGCAGATAGCAGCATCAACTGATGATGGCTGTCATTCAAGGGTTAATACGATGATTAAAAACGTCTTCATAAACAAGTATGTTTACACACATCACTTACTGAAAATATATCTTATCTTTTGCCAAATCAAAGTTCCTGATTTTTTTTTTTAATCGGTCTTATAAACCAATAGAATTTCAACATACGACTAAAAACACAACCGGACTATTAATTCTGTGTATATAGCCAGTACATAGTTTCAAAACTACTACGAACCTGTGTTCCACAATTTTCATAACAATACAACCATATATAAAACTACTATCAAGGTGTGTTTTACCATGTAAATAACTACTACATCCTTTAATAAAATAATTGCCAAGGTGTGTTCCACCATATCCATATCTAATACATATTTTTAAAAACTACTACCAAGGTGTCTTCCACCTTGTCCATAACTATACACCCTTTTATAAAACTACTACCATAGTGTTTTCCACCTCTCTCTAATTAGTACATCTTTTTATAAAACTACTACCAATGTGTGTTCCACCCTGTCCATGACAAGTACATCTTTTTATAAAACTGCTACCAATGTGTGTTCCACCCTGTCCATGACAAGTACATCTTTTTATAAAACTGCTACCAATGTGTGTTCCACCCTGTCCATAACAAGTACATCTTTTTATAAAACTACTACCAATGTGTGTTCCACCATGTTCATAACTAGTACATCTTTTTTATAAAACTACTACCAATGTGTGTTCCACCATGTTCATAACTAGTACATCTTTTTATAAAACTACTACCAATGTGTGTTCCACCATGTTCATAACTAGTACATCTTTTTATAAAACTGCTACCAATGTGTGTTCCACCATGTCCATAACAAGTACATCTTTTTATAAAACTACTACCAATGTGTGTTTCACCATGTTAATAACTAGTACATCTTTTTATAAAACTACTACCAATGTGTGTTTCACCATGTTAATAACCAGTACATCTTTTTATAAAACTACTACCAATGTGTGTTCCACCCTGTCCATTACAAGTACATCTTTTTATAAAACTACTACCAATGTTTGTTCCACCATGTTCATAACCAGTACATCTTTTTATAAAACTACTACCAATGTGTGTTTCACCATGTTAATAACTAGTACATCTTTTTATAAAACTACTACCAATGTGTGTTTCACCATGTTAATAACCAGTACATCTTTTTATAAAACTACTACCAATGTGTGTTCCACCATGTTCATAACTAGTACATCTTTTTATAAAACTGTTACCAATGTGTGTTCCACCATGTTCATAACTAGTACATCTTTTTATAAAACTGTTACCATGTTCATAACTAGTACATCTGTTTATAAAACTGCTACCAATGTGTGTTCCACCATGTTCATAACTAGTACATCTTTTTATAAAACTACCACCAATGTGTGTTCCACCATGTTCATAACTAGTACATCTTTTTATAAAACTACCACCAATGTGTGTTTCACCATGTTAATAACCAGTATAACATGTTACCAAATTATACCTGTGATTTATATTCAGCTTTCCTTTTTGTTTAATCTATGATCATTACTTGTAAGTCTTGTCAGGTTTTCCATGTGAATTAACTTTGTAGCTACGCTTGTCATTATGTCTGTAAAACAGTGGTTGCACGTGAAATGTAATTCAACATCTGATTTAATGTCGCCCTAACGGTTCAAGAGATGTTTACCCCGTCTTCTTAACAAACACATTATAATGATAACTTGAAAAGATTCATTCATATAATCAGTGTTTACCAAGCCTTGCTTCCCCGCGTAAACCAACAACTGTTCTAGCACATGTTTCACAAAGATTTGTCAAAAATCTTTATGTTTGCAGCCAGAAGTTACGTTAACTCAAGTGTAGCCAACACATCCCCAAAAGAAGTTATCTTCTGTTGGATGGCAAGTGTTGAATACTTTTTATACATAAACAGCTGTCTGTAGTGTTTTGAATGTTTACTGTTCTCCACTGTGTAAATATCTCTGTCAGGACTAATTCTTTCAGGCGGGCAGCGACAAAGATTGGTTGTAGTTCCATGTTTCATTCACATGACAGAAGAAACGTTGGTCTGTATGCCTTACATATTACGTTGTAAACACGCAACTACACAATGGTCTGTCTGTGTTTTGCCGACAGCGAGTATCGAAACCCTATTTTTAGCATTAAAATTCTATTGAACGTTAGGCCACAAAGGGCATTAGTTTTTTACCAGAAGCTATTAGTTTCTTTTATATAACAACAAGGAATATGTCCTCACAAATTATGTGACCTCAGCGTATTACGTTCACTTATAGAAAGTATAGCTATGACAACAGAATCATTTTAATGTATGTGTTGCTTCTTTAGGGTATGGAATTTCTCTTTGTAATAGCACTGATTCCAAACTTATTATTTTCCATTTTCTAATTAACCTTTATGTCATTAACTTTCTAAGATGTTTCTTTGTTTCTGTTTAGGCTCAAGAGTTTCTAACTTTCTAAGATATTTCTTTGTTTCTGTTTAGGCTCAAGAGTTTCTAACTTTCTAAGATGTTTAATTTGTTTCTTTGTTTCTGTTTAGGCTCAAGAGTTTCTTCTTTGATTTCTTTCAGTTTTGTTTATCGATGTTTCAACTCCTCACGTCAGGTCACGTTCTTTATTTTAATTTTCGGCATTACACACCTGTTTACACACCGAACTGTTGTGTGGGAAACTTTAAAATAGCGGGACCATTTTGGTATTTATACTAATTTTCTATAGCGTAGCACAACGTTCAAACATTAACTAAAATACAAATAGCAAGTGAACACTAGAACAGGTGGTAGTTAGAAAATAAACACTCACTGATAAAGCTGTCTCTCATACTTTAAATAATCACAGCATTATTATTATCACGACCCACAATAAAGATGGAAAGAAAGTGCCCAAAACCATAATAGAACGTTCAGGCAAAAAGCACGTTGAACAGTAAAGATTCAACTCAATAAACACTTTAAAACCTTTACTATTGACTGCTCAGGCAATAAACGTTTAAAAATGTAAAGAAACATTCATGGTAAGCTTCCAACAAAAGTCAGTTCCAAACGGCCCGTTTATAATTCTATTTTTATTATTATTCCCTAGCTAGCCTAAAACAAAAACAGCTTGTTTGTTGTTTTGAATTAAGCACAAAGCCACACAAAGGGCTATCTGTGCTCTGCCCACCACGGGTATCGAAACCCGGTTTCTAGCGTTGTAAGTCTGCAGACATACTGCTGAGCCACTGGGGGGCAACAGCTTGGTACATTGTACCCAAACCTTTTGTAGGATAAGGAACTGCGAAGATCGTATGGGTGTTGAAAAATCTATTTGTTTCTTCCTATGTTATACATAAGCTAAAAATACATAAATAAATCTGTTGTAAACAAATATTTTTGCGACCAGTTATATTTCATATCATTATCATCTTCTGACACAAAAATAAAACTTTCGATGTTTCGCAGTCGAATAATTCTTGCGGACCCCAAGTAGTATACACACTTGAAGCTCTGTGTCTTCATCAGGCATTGTGTGTATGGATTCACATTGTGATAAACAGTGGTTACGTATTTAGATCTCTCTTGAATGCTTACTTTAGAGACGTCTCCAGAAACCCCGTGCAGTGCAGAAAAGCGTCAAAACTGCCTTTGTAGATCTCGACACAAGACAGCACGCTGGTCAAGGTGTTCCAGAAACAAAAAAATGATGTTATCTTTGCCCAAGAATCGCGGAAAGTCCGTAAAACTTGTACAGCATGTGGAAACCATGTCTGTGCTGATCACTCCACACCTGGTGTATGGTGTGATGAGTGTTTGTGAAATGACTGGTAAAAGATGTGAGAAACACTTTATGTTCGCTCAGAATAAGTTTTGCTTACATGTTGTCCAAAATTTGGCATTAGTTTAGCTCTGAAACAAAGTTTGATGTAGTTCGACCCCGTTGGGTCCTTTCAGACCCCAAAAACATTTTCGTACAATTTTATGTTTTTTGTTACATATTCGAGAAATGTTTCTTCATTCAGTATTTTATTAGTTTTAATTGCGAGATGTCAATTAGAGAATCACGTTATTCGCCATGAAAAAAATCCTTTGTCCTGTTGACATTGTAGATTCCAGCGTTGTCCTGTAGATGCAGTCATTTCCACACAAGAAAGGGCCTTCAGTCAATAAGGATGCTTTCTCCAACATGCCAATGTAGCCAGCTGCTGTTTGTTGCCCCTGTATAGCCTGAAGCTCCATTGTTCCATGGAAGGAGAAAGCACCCCAGATCATGATGGGACCTCCTCCACTGAGTCGTGTAGAAAATGTTTTTGGTAGGATATTTTTATCGTGCCAGTAACGTCGGAAGCCATCTGGACTATCTAGGTTAATTTTTTTTCATCAAAGAACAAAACTTTCGTCCAATTTTCTACGTCCTATGTTTGGTGCTTCTCAACAAAGTTTAACCAAGCTGTTTCGTGGTGTGGAAGGAGGCGTGGCCTTTGAAGACGTTTACGGTTTTTAAAGCCTTTCTCTCGTGGATGCCGTCTTATTGTTCTCGAGCTGCATTCTGCGTCCGTAAGGGCTTTAATCTGGTTCGACGATCGGCTGGTGTCTTGCCAGACAACCCATCGAATCCTCCTGCTTAATGCCAGCGAAATTTTCTGGGGCCGACCACTTGAAATTCTCGTTCTGTATCCCTCAGAATCTTTTAAGAAATTTGAAGGGCAGTTTTACTACGCTCAATCTCACCGGCGATGACACGTTGAGAGAGACCTTGCTTTTGCAGTTCGACAATTCTGCCACGTTCAAACTCTGTCAACTTTTTAGCCTTTGCTATGATTTTACCCAATGTAACACAGGAGATGTCTGTGGGAGATGTTGACAACGCTAATGCTTGAACATAAATGACTAAATTTTGTTACGTGTTTACCGATTAACGCTTCGTTTCAGTACGGTCTTAAACTTTTGACCAACTAGTATTTAGGCTAATTTCATAGTGTTTACATTTTTCCTATGAAATGCTAAATAAGTTTTTATTCTTATTTTCATCTTTCAAAGTTCTACTCAAATAAGTGATTGAGTCTAACAACGCAAAATATATATTTTTTCTTTATGTTCATTGGCCTTAAGATTTTGGCCAGCTGTTTATATGCAGGATCCGAAAAGACCCGAGGTGTACTCAAGGGTGGATATTTTAACGTGTACTGATGACGGTTAAGTACAGGGTGAAACACAAATTACCAGCCAGTAACAGATTACTTTTAACATTTAGATAGTCAGTGCTTTGTACACTATACAACTGGTGCCTTTAGGGAGAGAACCCCTACATTATGTATGAATTAGTGAAAAAAGGCCAATGCATAGAACATTGAATTACCCAAATTATTAGAATAGTTACTTTCAAAGACACGAAGGTGTGATGTTTTACACACCTTTCTTTGTTTAAAGTTAAGCACAAAGTTACACAATGTTACACAATCTGTGCTCTGCTCACCATTGGTATATAAGCCCGGTTTATGGAGTTGTAAGTCAGCAGACGTGCCACTGGGTAGGGGGAGTCGTTTTATATGTATATGTTTTATTTGAAAAGGCTGCTTTTCTACTAGTAAAATTTTACATGCCCTTAGTAAGGGTTGTTTCTTAGTCTAGGCACGTGTTTGCCCATTGCTATGCATTATATATAGAGGATTTAGTTAAACAAAACTATGCATGCTATGTTCTCAAACAATTCTCCAGCTACAGCTTAACATTTTGCATCTCGAATTAATGCTATCAAATAGTCAATAGCTACAGTAAATCATCAGGGACCATATCAGCTAGCTACTATATGTGTTTATTATCTTACAGTGTAATTTAGCTACCATATTATATAATCCTTTGCCCATAATTGAGCATAGATTCCAGATCTGCGTTTAAATTCGCGCAATACCACAAAATATTCCCCTTAAGTTTAAACTCTGGGTGCTTTATAAGAGTGACAGTCAATCTCTCAGTATGGTTGGTGCCGACTGGCTGCTTTCCTTCTGGTCAATAGTTCAAAATTAGGAACGACGGTAGAGAGAATGCACAGCCTTACTGATTAACGAATGTCTTCTTGTGAGATATTAAAGTTAATAAACTATTTTTACTGATAAAGTATGTCGTTAAAACTGTGCCATTTTCGTTTCAATTCGCAATCCTTTAATCAATGTTTGACTATCGTCCAAAGCTGTACGAAGTTTGTCCACCTGCGTTAGTTGTCCCTAATTTTGAAACGACAGACTGGAACGTTTTTATTAGTATTATTAAACATGCGTTTCGTTTCGTCCTGGGCCCGGCATGGCCAGGTGGGTTAAGACGTACAAGTTCGAATCCCCATCATGGGGGCGTTATAATGTAACAGTCAATCCCACTATTCGGTGGTAGAAGAGTAGCCCAAGAGTTGTCCTTGGGTGCTGATGACTAGCTGCACTCCCTCTGGTCTTACACTGCTAAATTAGGGACGGCTAGCACAGATAGCCCTTGAGTAGCTTTGTGCGAAATTCATAACAGAAAACGTTTCGTCCATTATTACCTATTTCTGTAGAAGTTATTACTTAACGGTAGTGACATCTGTTCAACTGTTCTTAAAACGTAATTTTTAAACTTGTACTTATACAATTTAAATTATCTTAAAATCATAGTTGCGAGCCCCCGCCCCTTTCAGCGTCTCCATGGGACAAGAATCAAGGTAGCTAGTTGACACTACTCATCCCAACCTCTTTCCAGACAGAATAGTAGGATCTGACCATCACTCTTATAATGCACCCATGTGTGTTTAAATAAGAGATTCATGCCATTTAATTTTTATTTAACTTTTAAATCATTTCAGCAGACTTATATGGTTTCTCCACTGTTACCTTTCACAAAATAATTATATCTACTCGTCGAAGTCTGTAAAGCATCACCAACTGATACATGGACACAGGTTATAGACTAACATAAACTGAGTGATTATTACTCTAATTGTTTAATATCTGTGTTAAAACGTTTCATTGCTACAAATTATAAAGTTCGACTTTTCATAATTAATGAATAGTTCATGATGGTAAAAACATGGAATTTGATTTGTGTGAGAATTGTTAAAATAACGATGAAATTTGTCAATTCCACAGTTTCCGAATTATTACCTTCTGTTCGATGTGTAATGTAATGATTTATTGTTATTAAAGTAAAATATTCTTTACTGTAATTTTTAAAACGGGAACAGAAAGAGAGATCTCTTAAATCTATATTCAATTATTTTATTTAGTTCCAATAGAAACACTAGGAGTAATTTATTACCCCGCATTTGTACAATACTAGATAACTTCTTGTCAATAATATACACTTTTTCTATACAGTCAATGAGGTAAGGTGATGTTGGTATGATCTATTTACAGTTTTTACAAGTATAAAATGCCCCTTATGGGGGGTTGACCCCACTGCAGGCCACACTTTTCAGTTTTTAATACAAAATGCTTCTTATGGGGGGAGGGTTGCCTCACTGCAGGCTACACTATTCAGTTGTTTTTTTTTAATACAAAAGGCCAAACATTTGAGGAACGCCACTCGTAACACTAACATGGCTGCCACAATTTATAGTAGACAATTTAGGGCCTGGACTGTAGCAGTAAACAGTATCAGAATTAAAACCAACTTAATACTGTATCTTAAATACTCCTTTAAACGTATATACGAATAGGTAGTGGTAATTTCCTTATCCAAATTAATACATCATATTATAATCTTAAATTACTTTCAACTACTCGTAAAGAGATATTTTTCTTTGTTTTTAACCATTAATTGAAAGACGATCGCAAAGCTAATTACTGTATTATATGTATAGAAGACAGGTTTAAACTTACAGTTAACGTTTGGTAACGAACTAATGAATGGAATAGTTCATTCAAAAACAAGATCAGATATCAATAAGTACAACATTTCAACCCATAGTATACAATTAATATGTAAGGTTTGTATAAATATTCTTAGGTCAGAGTTTGCTGTTTTTTACTGTTATCTTATTTGACCAAGTTCTATAAAAATGTTTCACTTTCTAAAAGTTCAAACTCTGTATTATTTTAATTTTTAAAACATAAATTCCTAATTTAAATCACCACAAAATGACAAAATCAAATACACCTAAAACTCCCACAAAATATATAATCAAACACTGGTGATTATTATGTACAGTGTTTCGTTAGGTAACCAATTTTTGATTTATTAGAGTTCAAATTTAAAAGAATTCTGGTCCGTGGAATGCTTGATTTATGTTTTCACAATTAACAATCAGCATAAGTTTTTAAAACATCCCTAAAAATTAGGAATTTTTACTTTTCTCCACATTAATCATACTTGATATTTACGAAACTTTACAATAAACTTGTTGAGGTTTTAAATTTCAGTTCAACTGGTCCAGAGAGAAACAAATTACATAAGATATTATTTTACTGATGACAAATTATGTGAAATCTCTAATGACAGTTCTAGGACTGAGTTATAGCTACCATCCTCAAAATAAGTTTCAAAACTTAAGGCTTCACTGACATATTTTCAATATTTCCAGGTTAGTACTTTTATATATCATAGAACACTTAAACAATGTTCATACACATCAGATGTTTTCACCAGTCGGCTGTATAAAACAAATGGTAATAAACTTCCAGACACACAATAAGGTTTTGTTTTTTTTCTGAATATTGAGATTGCTATAAGCAATTCATACAGGAAGTAACAGTTGAAAAATAATAAACTTATTTTTATACTGTTTAAATAGCTAATAATGTAACATCCATTTTGTACGATTGTTATCTAGTTTCAATGGTAGGCTATCCCTAAAGTAAGTGTACTTAACATATTAAATATCATAACCTGATTAAAAAACAACCTGACTGTACATAGTTTCAAGTGATAACACGCACAATTCAGGTATATTTATGTATACAGTAAAATGAAAGTGGAGAGTCTACACTTGAGCTATTCCATGTGTAATTCTATGTTACAAATATTCAAAATTACTTTCAAAATGTTATTTGAGGTAACTTTATCTAGAAGAAGGAGGGGAAGTGTAAATTATTACATTTTGTAAATAGAACCTTATCTTTACTTACGTTATAACTGTTATAATTACCAGTAGTAATAATAATACACAGTTCTTTAGCCACTTGAGATTACTAATGATTACTCAAAGTAACACTCTGTGGAGATTTTAACATCTGGACCTGGAAAGTGACAAGAGACAGTTCTGGAGGCTCTAAACCTATTATGGAATTAATGCATCATTACAGCATAGAAAAAAACACACCAGCTGGAAAACAAAAAAGGAAGGACTAGCATCCAGAATTTGACTGACTGAAGTCCATGTAAACACGAGTTACAAGATTGTTGGTCTGAATGACTGTAGTCCATGTAAACACGAGTTACAAGATTGTTAGTCTGAATGACTGTAGTCCATGTAAACACGAGTTACAAGATTGTTAGTCTGACTAACTGTAATCCATACATGAGTTACAAGGTGGTTAATCTGGCTAACTGTAATCCATGTAAACAGATATGAGTTACAAGGTGGTTAGTCTGGCTAACTGTAATCCATGTAAACACATTTGAGTTACAAGGTGGTTAGTCTGGCTAACTGTAATCCATGTAAACACATTTGAGTTACAAGGTGGTTAGTCTGACTAACTGTAATCCATGTAAACAGATATGAGTTACAAGGTGGTTAGTCTGGCTAACTGTAGTCCATACAGGAGTTACAAGGTGGTGAGCTTTCAAACATGAGGTTACAAAACTGTACTTAACAAGAATGAAAACAAAACTTATGGAATGATACTAGTGATTTATATCAAGAGATTTTCTACCACCTAAAGAACTAAAGTTTTTAAAGATCGTGTTAACACAATTAATGCTTAGAAGGCCAGAATCTATGGAATAGCTTCCCATAACTGAATAACCTGTTGACACACTGTTTTTCTCTGTAATACCCTGTTAATTATTATAGAAAAACATGTTAGATAGAGTAACCATTTGCCTTTACCACTGTATAGTCTACATAAAGATGGCTTTGACAGTTCACAAACTACATTGTTTTTTGGTGTGCATACTCAATATAACAAGCTTTATTTCGTTGATACACTGTCCTGATGTGATCTCTGGCACTTGGAACCAAAGCTAATGAGATTTCATAAAAGTTATTGCACAAAGTAAAAAAAAATACTTAAATACACAACTTTGGAGCTCCGGTTTGTTTGTTTTTATGATACAGTGGATGTACGTAAGTTTCTGGGCCAACTCACCAGACCTTTTAACCCTTTTAACAAGTGGATGTACATAAGTTTCTGGACCAACTCACCAGACCTTTTAACCCTTTTAACAAGTGGATGTACATAAGTTTCTGGACCAACTCACCGGACCTTTTAACAATTTTCTGAAATTTGTACTTTGTTTGTTCCTTGATTTGTTTAATCTAATATGAGAAAATAAAATACAAAAGGTCATCAAAGGGTTAATTTAGGCAGATAGTGGTTAGGTGTAAAAAACCCAGAAATTCTAGCTGTGACTTCCCTTTATAATAAATACCCTGGGCTTTAGTTCTTATCTGCTAATGATACTACTGCACAAGTCGACTAGCATGATATGTCTTCTTGTCACCTGACCACAGAGAACATCACTTCTAGCCAAGAGGGGCAGGATGTGATACATTGACGAGTGTACTTAGGACCCCAGCCTTTGGCAAAACTAATGCGGACGGCATTATGGTTAAAAGGCCCATCAGACAGTTCCACATTCTCGAAGCGCTGATAATATTTAGACTTCTCATAATCAAATATTTTTATGGAACAACCTGGTAAAACTTTGTGGACAGTTTGTGGCCGGGTGTGGGGAAAGTCCAGAGTTGGTGAATTAACAAACAAGGAGAAATCTGACCGATTATACACCCACACACCATCTTCTTCCCTGGTCAGTGTGAGCCCTAATCCAATCTTCTGTCTGGTTCGGTGTCCTCCATCATTCTGGTTCTTTTCTGTCAGAGCACTTACACACAAACCGTCCCCGTGAGGTAGATCGTAAAACACGTCAACAGCATTCTTGTGGACGGGGAAGAGACGGCCAACCCTGGACCTGAGTTCCCAGTAGGCCAGCGTACACCAGAGTTGTTGTGAGGGGAAAACTGCACTCATGTCTCCTGGAAAATAGGTTTAGAACTTCTTACAAAATGTTACACTATGACTCAAATAAAAATCTAACTACCTAAACAAAATTCAACATAACCTGTTCTCTGTCAGGAAACATAGCACACGATGACATGAAAATAATTAAAATTACAGTGAGAAATGGTCTACTCGTATAAACTCAGGCAAAGATTTTTTTCAGAGAGATGCCAAAGTTATCTTTAACAAATGAATGGAATTAATCTAGTTATTAGTCAAAAAAGGAGATAGAGTTAAGTTAATATAATGTGAAACAAACACTAGAGCAGAAACAAGAAGCTATTCTATCATTCCACTGCGACAGTATCAACAACAATATTTAATACAGTACAAACTCCAGGGACAAGAAGCTATTCTATCATTCCACTGTCACAGTATCAACAACAATATTTAATACAGTACGAACTCCAGGGACAAGAAGCTACTCTATCATTCCACTGTTACAGTATCAACAACAATATTTAATACAATACTAACTCCAGGGACAAGAAGCTATTCTATCATTCCACTTTCACAGTATCAACAACAATATTTAATATAGTTCCCACATTAAACATTTATGATAGAGAGATACCTAGAGAACACGGTGCTAAGTGTGCTTCCACTATATAGTAACAATATATGTGACCACGCCTTGTTTTTCAGTATTTTATGGTCACAAGACATATGTTTATCAAATTAACATTTAAGGTTCCAAAGCATTTATATTAGCTTTAAACTTTTTATAGTTATTGGAAAGCTAACCAACACGATACTGTACGGGATAATGAAAATGTCTACACTCAAAAATTATCTCGAGTAATACACGCCCCCCCCCCCCGTGAACATTTACAGAATACCTTTATAACATCTGGGATTATTTGACAGGAAACATGTGTCAAAACGAATGAAGTTTGTATTTTTTAATTTCGCGCAAAGCTACTCGAGGGCTATCTGCGCTAGAGGGAAGGCAGCTAGTCATCACGACTAGCCCAACTCTTGGGCTACTCTTTGATTGACTGTCACATTACAACGCCCCCACGGTTGAATGGGCGGGCATGTTTGATGCGACAGGGATTCGAACTGCGATTTATAGATTACGAATCGAATGCCTTAACCCACCTGGCCATGCCGGGCCATCGTCTTTAACGATTTTTGAGAAAAATGTTAATGTTTTAAAAGGAAAAAAATATGTACTAACGTAAGTATATTGTGAAACGAAATATGTTATTACTCAACAATTGATTAGTTATAGGACAAAAAGGTCTCCTATAATATATATGTGACATTCATTCGTTTTAACCATGCGATATTTCATGTAACTGTATTTTATTAACAATTCCAAGTTACTGATAAAAGTACCCACTAGATGGCGATCGCAAAACGTTTTAAAATACCATAAAAAATAAAGTTGCTATTCAAAATCTACACGCAAATAATACCCGCATTACAATCCACGAGAAACTTCAACCGCTCAGGTTTGTGTAAATGGATCTATTAACCGATCGATTAGCTTTTATTCTCCTTATACTTTAAAATATAGTTCTTTACATCCTTATCTACAGAGTTAAATTAACACCAGCAGACACACATGCGTGTAGAACTTACATAATAAACATTTGTTAAACTTATATATTACCACATATCATTATAAAGTTATTCACGACAATGTTTCAAATCCACGTAGTTACTCTATCTACATTAGCCTTAATCAAACGTGTAAAACAAAATTTACGTAGATCTCCATTGAATATTTACAAATCAAACAAGTCGGGGAATTTCTAATTTGACCTCTGTCGAATGTTTAGAAATAAAACAAGACGTGTATTTCTAATTAGATCTCTGTTGGATGTTGAAAAAATAAAAAATCATGGACTTTCTAATTAGATCTCTGTCAAATGTTTAAAAATAAAACAAGACGTGGAATTTCTAATTAGATCTCTGTCGAATGTTCAAAAAATAAAACAAGTCGTGGAATTTCTAATTAGGTCTCTGTTGAATATTAAAAAAAAAACATGACATGGAATTTCTATTTAGATCTCTGTTGGATGATAAAAAATTTAAAAAGGCCGGGAATTTCTAATTAGATCTCTGTTGGATGATCAAAATTTTAAAAAGGCCGGGAATTTCTAATTACAACCTTGGATATTCAAAAAATAAAAACGTGGGGGAATTTCTAATTAGATCTCTGTCTAATGCTTAAAAATAAAATAAGACGTGGAATTTCAAATTAGATATCCGTTGGATGTTTAAAATAAAACAATTTGAGAAATTTCTAATTAGGTCTCTGTTGGATGTTGACAAAATAAAAAATCATGAACTTTCCAATTAGATCTCTGTTCAATGTTTAAAAATAAAACAAAACGTGGAATTTCTAACTAGATCTCTATCAAATGTTTAAAAATAAAATGAGACAGAATTTCAATTTCTGTTGAATGTTTAAAATTTAAAACAAGTGGAATTTCTAATTAGATCTCTGTTGGATGTTCAAAAAAAAAAAATCATGGACTTTCTAATTAGATCTCTGTCAAATGTTTAAAAATAAAACAAGTCGTGGAATTTATAATTAGATCTCTGTTGAATGTTTAGAAATAAAATAAGACGTGGAATTTCTAATTAGATCTCTGTTGGATGTTCAAAAATTAAAAAAGACGTAAATTTCTAATTAGAACTCTGTTGGATGTTCAAAAAATAAAAAAGTCGGGGAATTTCTAATTAGATCTCTGTTGAATGTTTAAAAATAAAAGAAAGCATGAAATTTCTAATTAGATCTCTGTTGGATGTTTAAAAAATAAAACAAGTCGAGAAATTTCTAATTAGATCTCTGTCGAATGTTTAAAAAATAAAATAAGACGTGGAATTTCTAATTAGGTCTCTGTTGGATTTTCAAAAATAAAACAAGACGTGGAATTTCTAATTAGATCTCTGTTGGATGTTCAAAAAAATAAAACAAGTCGGGAAATTTCTAATTAGATCTCAGTTGGATGTTGACAAAATAAAAAATCATGAACTTTCTATTTAGATATCTGTTCAATGTTTATAAATAAAACAAGTCGTAAAATTTCTAATTAGATCTCTGTTGAACGTTTAAAAAATAAAAAGTCGGGTAATTTCTAATTAGATCTCAGTTGGATGTTGACAAAATAAAAAATCATGAACTTTCTAATTAGATCTCTGTTCAATGTTCATAAATAAAACAAGTCGTAAAATTTCTAATTAGATCTCTGTTGAATGTTTAAAAATTAAAAAAAGTCGGGTAATTTCTAATTAGAACTCTGTTGGATGTTTAAAAATGAAACAACACGTGGAATTTCTAATTAGATCTCTGTTGAATGTTTAAAAATAAAACAAGACATTGAATTTCTAATTAGATCTCTGTTGGATGTTCAAAAAAATAAAACAAGTCGGGTAATTTCTAATTAGATCTCTGTTGGATGTTGACAAAATAAAAATCGTGAATTTCTAATTAGATATCTGTTCAATGTTTATAAATAAAACAAGTCGTGAAATTTCTAATTAGATCTTCGTTGAATGTTTAAAAAAAAAAAAAGTCGGGTAATTTCTAATTAGATCTCTGTAAATGTTGACAAAATAAAAAACACGTGAACTTTCTAATTAGATCTCTGTTGGATGTTTAAAAATAAAACAAGACATTGAATTTCTAATTAGATCTCTGTTAGATGATCAAAAATAAAACAACACGGGAATTTCTAATTAGATCTCTGTTGGATGTTCAAAAATTAAAACAAGTCATAAATTTCTAATTAGAACTCTGTTGGATGTTCAAAAATAAAAAAGTCGGAGAATTTCTAATTAGATCTCTGTTGAATGTTCAAAAATAAAAGAAAGTCGTGAAATTTCTAATTAGATCTCTGTTGGATGTTCAAAAAAATAAAACAAGTAGGGTAATTTCTAATTAGATCTCAGTTGGATGTTGACAAAATAAAAAATCATGAACTTTCTAATTAGATATCTGTTCAATGTTTATAAATAAAACAAGTCGTAAAATTTCTAATTCGATCTCTGTAAATGTTTAAAAATAAAACAACACGTGGAATTTCTAATTGGATCTCTGTTGGATGTTCAAAAATTAAAACAAGACATGGAATTTCTCATTAGATCTCTGTTGGATGATCAAAAAATAAAAAAGTCGGGAATTTCTAATTACAACTTTGTTGAATGTTCAAAAAAAAAAAAAGTCGGGGAATTTCTAATTAGATCTCTGTCAAATGCTTAAAAATAAAATAAGACGTGGAATTTCAAATTAAATATCTGTTGGATGTTTAAAAATAAAACAATTCGAGAAATTTCTAATTAGATCTCTGTTCAATGTTTAAAAATAAAACAAGTCGTGGAATTTCTAATTAGATCTCTATCAAATGTTAAAAAATAAAATAAGACAATTTCTACTTAGATTTCTGTTGAATGTTTAAAAATAAAACAAGTGGAATTTCTATTTAGATCTCTGCTGGATGTTGAAAAAATAAAAACTCATGGACTTTCTAATTAGATCTCTGTCAAATGTTTAAAAATAAAACAAGTCGTGGAATTTCTAATTAGATCTCTATCAAATGTTAAAAAATAAAATAAGACAATTTCTACTTAGATTTCTGTTGAATGTTTAAAAATAAAACAAGTGGAATTTCTATTTAGATCTCTGCTGGATGTTGAAAAAATAAAAAATCATGGACTTTCTAATTAGATCTCTGTCAAATGTTTAAAAAATAGAACAAGACGTTTGATATTCTAATTGGATCTCTGTTGGATGTTCAAAAAATAAAAAAGTCGGGGAATTTCTAATTAGTACTCTGTTGAATGTTGAAAAATAAAACAAGTCGGGGAATTTCTAATTTGATCTCTGTCGAATGTTTAAAAAATAAAACAAGACGTAGAACTTCTAATTAGATATCTGTTGGATGTTCAAAAAATAAAACAAGAAATGGAATTTCTAATTAGATCACTCTTGGATGTTAAAAAAATAAAAAAGTCGGGAATTTCTAATTAGATCTCTGTTGGATTTTCAAAAAATAACACAAGTCGGGGAATTTCTAATTAGATCTCTGTCGAATGTTTAAAAATAAAACAAGTCATGGAATTCCTAATTAGATCTCTGTTGGATGTTCAAAAAATAAAAAAGTCGGGGAATGTCTAATTAGATCTTTCTTGAATGTTTAAAAATAAAACAAGACATGGAATTTCTAAGTATATCTCTGTCGAATGTTTAAAAATAAAACAAGACGTAGAAATTTTAATTTGATCTCTCTTGGATGTTCAAAAAACAAAAAGTTGGGAAATTTCTAATTAGATTTCTGTTGAATATTGAAAAATAAAACAAGTCGTGGAATTTCTAATTAAGATTCTGTCGAATTTTTAAAAGAAAAACAAGACATGGAATTTCTGATTAAATCTCTGTTAATTGTTTAAAATATAAAAAGTCGGGGAATTTCTAATTAGATCGCGGTCGAGTGTTTAAAAATAAAACAAAACGTGGAATTTCTAATTGGATATCTGTTGGGTGTATAAAAATAAAACAAGTTGGGAAATTTCTAATTAGATCTCTGTCGAATGTTTAAAAAATAAAATAAGACGTGGAACTTCTAATTAGATATCTGTTGGATTTTCAAAAAATGAAAAAAGACAGGGAATTTCTAATTAGATCTCTGTTGGATTTTCAAAAAATAAAACAAGTCGGGAATTTCTAATTAGATCTCTGTCGAATGTTTAAAAAATAAAACAAGACGTAGAATTTCTAATTAGATCTCTCTTGGATGTTAAAAAAATAAAAAAGTCGGGAATTTCTAATTACAACTCTGTTGGATGTTCAAAAAATAAAAAGTCATGGAATTCCTAATTAGATCTCTGTTGGATGTTCAAAAATAAAATAAGACGTGGAATTTCTAATTAGAACTCTGTTGGATGTTCAAAAAATAAAAAAGTCGGGGAATGTCTAATTAGATCTTTCTTGAATGTTTAAAAATAAAACAAGACATGGAATTTCTAAGTATATCTCTGTCGAATGTTTAAAAATAAAACAAGACGTAGAAATTTTAATTTGATCTCTGTTGGATATTCAAAAAATAAAATAAGACGTGGAATTTCTAATTAGAACTCTGTTGGATGTTCAAAAAATAAAATAAGACGTGGAATTTCTAATTAGAACTCCGTTGGATGTTCAAAAAATAAAAAAGTCGGGGAATGTCTAATTAGATCTTTCTTGAATGTTTAAAAATAAAACAAGACATGGAATTTCTAAGTATATCTCTGTCGAATGTTTAAAAATAAAACAAGACGTAGAAATTTTAATTTGATCTCTGTTGGATGTTCAAAAAATAAAATAAGACGTGGAATTTCTAATTAGAACTCTGTTGGATGTTCAAAAAATTAAAAAGTCGGGGAATGTCTAATTAGATCTTTGTTGAATGTTTAAAAATAAAACAAGTCTGGGTATTTCGAATTAGATCTCTGTGTAATTTTTAAAAATAAAACAAGACGTGGAACTTCTAATTAGATAACTGTTGGATGTTCAAAAAATAAAACAAGACATGGAATTTCTAAGTAGATCTCTGTCGAATGTTTAAAAATAAAACAATACGTAGAATTTTTAATTTGATCTCTCTTGGATGTTCAAAAAACAAAAAGTTGGGAAATTTCTAATTAGATTTCTGTTGAATATTGAAAAATAAAACAAGTCGTGGAATTTCTAATTAAGATTCTGTCGAATTTTTAAAAGAAAAACAAGACATGGAATTTCTGATTAAATCTCTGTTAATTGTTTAAAATATAAAAAGTCGGGGAATTTCTAATTAGATCGCGGTCGAGTGTTTAAAAATAAAACAAAACGTGGAATTTCTAATTAGATATCTGTTGGGTGTTTAAAAATAAAACAAGTTGGGAAATTTCTAATTAGATCTCTGTCGAATGTTTAAAAAATAAAATAAGACGTGGAACTTCTAATCAGATATCTGTTGGATTTTCAAAAAATGAAAAAAGACAGGGAATTTCTAATTAGATCTCTGTTGGATTTTCAAAAAATAAAAAAGTCGGGGAATTTCTAACGACATCTCTGTCGAATGTTTAAAAAATAAAACAAGACGTGGAATTTCTAATTAGGTCTGTGTTGGATATTCAAAAATTAAAATAAGACGTGGAATTTCTTATTAGATCTCTGTTGAATGTTGAAAAAATAAAACATGTCGGGAAATTTCTAATTAGATCTCTGTTGAATGATTAAGAAATAAAACGACGTGGAATTTCTAATTAGGTCTCTGTTGGATGTTCAAAAAAATAAAACAAGTCGGGTAATTTCTAATTAGATCTCAGTTGGATGTTGACAAAATAAAAAATCATGAACTTTCTAATTAGATATCTGTTCAATGTTTATAAATAAAACAAGTCGTAAAATTTCTAATTAGATCTCTGTTGAACGTTTAAAAAATAAAAAGTCGGGTAATTTCTAATTAGATCTCTGTAAATGTTTAAAAATGAAACAACACGTGGAATTTCTAATTGGATCTCTGTTGGATGTTCAAAAATTAAAACAAGACATTGAATTTCTCATTAGATCTCTGTTAGATGATCAAAAAATAAAAAAGTCGGGAATTTCTAATTAGATCTCTGTTGGATGTTCAAAAATTAAAAAAGTCGTAAATTTCTAATTAGAACTCTGTTGGATGTTCAAAAATAAAAAAGTCGGAGAATTTCTAATTAGATCTCTGTTGAATGTTTAAAAATAAAAGAAAGCGTGAAATTTCTAATTAGATCTCTGTTGGATGTTCAAAAAAATTAAACAAGTAGGGTAATTTCTAATTAGATCTCAGTTGGATGTTGACAAAATAAAAAATCATGAACTTTCTAATTAGATATCTGTTCAATGTTTATAAATAAAACAAGTAAAATTTCTAATTCGATCTCTGTAAATGTTTAAAAATAAAACAACACGTGGAATTTCTAATTGGATCTCTGTTGGATGTTCAAAAATTAAAACAAGACATGGAATTTCTCATTAGATCTCTGTTGGATGATCAAAAAATAAAAAAGTCGGGAATTTCTAATTACAACTTTGTTGAATGTTCAAAAAATAAAAAAAGTCGGGGAATTTCTAATTAGATCTCTGTCAAATGCTTAAAAATAAAATAAGACGTGGAATTTCAAATTAAATATCTGTTGGATGTTTAAAAATAAAACAATTCGAGAAATTTCTAATTAGATCTCTGTTCAATGTGTAAAAATAAAACAAGTCGTGGAATTTCTAATTAGATCTCTATCAAATGTTAAAAAATAAAATAAGACAATTTCTACTTAGATTTCTGTTGAATGTTTAAAAATAAAACAAGTGGAATTTCTATTTAGATCTCTGCTGGATGTTGAAAAAATAAAAACTCATGGACTTTCTAATTAGATCTCTGTCAAATGTTTAAAAATAAAACAAGTCGTGGAATTTCTAATTAGATCTCTATCAAATGTTAAAAAATAAAATAAGACAATTTCTACTTAGATTTCTGTTGAATGTTTAAAAATAAAACAAGTGGAATTTCTATTTAGATCTCTGCTGGATGTTGAAAAAATAAAAAATCATGGACTTTCTAATTAGATCTCTGTCAAATGTTTAAAAATAGAACAAGACGTTTGATATTCTAATTGGATCTCTGTTGGATGTTCAAAAAATAAAAAAGTCGGGGAATTTCTAATTAGTACTCTGTTGAATGTTTACAAATAAAACAAAGCGTGGAATTTCTAATTAGTACTCTGTTGAATGTTGAAAAATAAAACAAGTCGGGGAATTTCTAATTTGATCTCTGTCGAATGTTTAAAAAATAAAACAAGACGTAGAACTTCTAATTAGATATCTGTTGGATGTTCAAAAAATAAAACAAGAAATGGAATTTCTAATTAGATCACTCTTGGATGTTAAAAAAATAAAAAAGTCGGGAATTTCTAATTAGATCTCTGTTGGATTTTCAAAAAATAACACAAGTCGGGGAATTTCTAATTAGATCTCTGTCGAATGTTTAAAAATAAAACAAGTCATGGAATTCCTAATTAGATCTCTGTTGGATGTTCAAAAAATAAAAAAGTCGGGGAATGTCTAATTAGATCTTTCTTGAATGTTTAAAAATAAAACAAGACATGGAATTTCTAAGTATATCTCTGTCGAATGTTTAAAAATAAAACAAGACGTAGAAATTTTAATTTGATCTCTCTTGGATGTTCAAAAAACAAAAAGTTGGGAAATTTCTAATTAGATTTCTGTTGAATATTGAAAAATAAAACAAGTCGTGGAATTTCTAATTAAGATTCTGTCGAATTTTTAAAAGAAAAACAAGACATGGAATTTCTGATTAAATCTCTGTTAATTGTTTAAAATATAAAAAGTCGGGGAATTTCTAATTAGATCGCGGTCGAGTGTTTAAAAATAAAACAAAACGTGGAATTTCTAATTGGATATCTGTTGGGTGTATAAAAATAAAACAAGTTGGGAAATTTCTAATTAGATCTCTGTCGAATGTTTAAAAAATAAAATAAGACGTGGAACTTCTAATTAGATATCTGTTGGATTTTCAAAAAATGAAAAAAGACAGGGAATTTCTAATTAGATCTCTGTTGGATTTTCAAAAAATAAAACAAGTCGGGGAATTTCTAATTAGATCTCTGTCGAATGTTTAAAAAATAAAACAAGACGTAGAATTTCTAATTAGATCTCTCTTGGATGTTAAAAAAATAAAAAAGTCGGGAATTTCTAATTACAACTCTGTTGGATGTTCAAAAAATAAAAAGTCATGGAATTCCTAATTAGATCTCTGTTGGATGTTCAAAAATAAAATAAGACGTGGAATTTCTAATTAGAACTCTGTTGGATGTTCAAAAAATAAAAAAGTCGGGGAATGTCTAATTAGATCTTTCTTGAATGTTTAAAAATAAAACAAGACATGGAATTTCTAAGTATATCTCTGTCGAATGTTTAAAAATAAAACAAGACGTAGAAATTTTAATTTGATCTCTGTTGGATATTCAAAAAATAAAATAAGACGTGGAATTTCTAATTAGAACTCTGTTGGATGTTCAAAAAATAAAATAAGACGTGGAATTTCTAATTAGAACTCCGTTGGATGTTCAAAAAATAAAAAAGTCGGGGAATGTCTAATTAGATCTTTCTTGAATGTTTAAAAATAAAACAAGACATGGAATTTCTAAGTATATCTCTGTCGAATGTTTAAAAATAAAACAAGACGTAGAAATTTTAATTTGATCTCTGTTGGATGTTCAAAAAATAAAATAAGACGTGGAATTTCTAATTAGAACTCTGTTGGATGTTCAAAAAATAAAAAAGTCGGGGAATGTCTAATTAGATCTTTGTTGAATGTTTAAAAATAAAACAAGTCTGGGTATTTCGAATTAGATCTCTGTGTAATGTTTAAAAAATAAAACAAGACGTGGAACTTCTAATTAGATAACTGTTGGATGTTCAAAAAATAAAACAAGACATGGAATTTCTAAGTAGATCTCTGTCGAATGTTTAAAAATAAAACAATACGTAGAATTTTTAATTTGATCTCTCTTGGATGTTCAAAAAACAAAAAGTTGGGAAATTTCTAATTAGATTTCTGTTGAATATTGAAAAATAAAACAAGTCGTGGAATTTCTAATTAAGATTCTGTCGAATTTTTAAAAGAAAAACAAGACATGGAATTTCTGATTAAATCTCTGTTAATTGTTTAAAATATAAAAAGTCGGGGAATTTCTAATTAGATCGCGGTCGAGTGTTTAAAAATAAAACAAAACGTGGAATTTCTAATTAGATATCTGTTGGGTGTTTAAAAATAAAACAAGTTGGGAAATTTCTAATTAGATCTCTGTCGAATGTTTAAAAAATAAAATAAGACGTGGAACTTCTAATCAGATATCTGTTGGATTTTCAAAAAATGAAAAAAGACAGGGAATTTCTAATTAGATCTCTGTTGGATTTTCAAAAAATAAAAAAGTCGGGGAATTTCTAACGACATCTCTGTCGAATGTTTAAAAAATAAAACAAGACGTGGAATTTCTAATTAGGTCTGTGTTGGATATTCAAAAATTAAAATAAGACGTGGAATTTCTTATTAGATCTCTGTTGAATGTTGAAAAAATAAAACATGTCGGGAAATTTCTAATTAGATCTCTGTTGAATGATTAAGAAATAAAACGACGTGGAATTTCTAATTAGGTCTCTGTTGCATTTTCAAAAATAGAACAAGACTTCTAATTTCTAATTAGATCTCTGTTGGATGTTCAAAAAATAAAACAAGATGTGGAATTTCTAATTAGGTCTCTGTTGGATGTTGAAAAAATAAAAATCATGGACTTTCCTATTAGATCTCTGTTGAATGTTTAAAAATAAAACAAATCATGGAATTTCTAATCAGATCTCTGTCGAAAGTTAAAAAAATAAAACAAGACGTGGAATGTCTAATTAGATCTCTTTTGGTTGTTTAAAAATAAAACAAGTAGGGAAATTTCTAATTAGATCTCTGTCAAATGTTTAAAAAATAAAACAAGAAAATAATTTCTAATTAGGTCTCTGTTGGATGTTTAAAAATAAAACAAATCATGGACTTCCTGATCAACTGAGATCACATGGAATAATTTTGCAATAATATAATTTTATTTTGTTAACTGTTTTTTAAGACAACCCAATGTGATGATATTTTTGTAAAAATAGCTGCAGTAATAAAAGCGTTACTGGTTTTAGATTTTGTAATATCAAAGTTTATAAAATACACATATATGAAACTTTAACAGTGGTTTGCAAAAACAAATAATAAGACTTTAAATAAGGAATATTATTTGGTGGTAATTTGAACTAATGAGAATACGACTGGATAATTACAGTCACAGGTCGAACTTGATTTTACAATTCACGTGGTTTTTAAAATCTACATATAAAAACCCACTGCATATTTTGTGAATATTTATCAGTTTAAATGTCAATTTTAACAGTATGAAGAACACAACGCAGCAAGCATCCGAACAAACTGGTTTTCTTCTTTTAACGATATACTTTAGGGTTAGACGATTACGAAAATACAAATAAACGTATTCCAGAAGTTTGCTGGTCTGGTGAGTCTTATGAAAAAACATAATGCCTTTGGGCCAAACTTCCATTTTGAGCGTGACCAATGACCCCAACATCCAAACTCAGTCCTTTTATCTCTTATATGTTAACAAAATATTTAAAATATGCTTCACATATACAGGCTTAATAAGTTACAAAGAAGCTGCTGTGATATCTTTATTCAATCTGATAAACTTGGGATTATATGGTTACGGTTTGAAACACCGAATCATCGTCCATCCAGTGGATGTTCAATCTTTCGAAGCCCTAGGACTTCTATAACCTCTGTAATAGCAGGAAGTTCCGTCTTTAATAAGAGGTTACTGTGGTGAGTCATAATAACAAAGTAATTATTTATTACGAAACTAGTCACTCTCACACTAAAACTTTCCTTTTCAGCCACCATCCGATTCTCTAACTCGACATTCCAATACATTTAATTATTTGGGGATGTTACTTAAAATGAACCAATTAACACCGGTTTATTTTACCGGTATTCTAATTTAATGGTTGATCTACGTCATATTCCCCAAAAATTATGCATAATATTTAAATGACATTAGTTACCAATAAAACATAATAACTCGAATTAATTATTCAGTGCGCATAAAAAAAATAGTTCACAACTATAGATCATTACCCCACCTACGGACAAAAAAACGCGTTATATACGAACAAGTTTCTCCATCACATCATGTGCTAAGCCTAAAAAGGCGGTACAGAGATCTTCTGCACGCCGAACATAATTACTCTCACGTGCCTGTATATATTACAAGATATCCCTAACACAGAGAAATGGGCAAGTCAAGTGAAGACATCAGTGAAATAATTGATTTATACGTGTTTATGTATCAGCTACAACCCAATATAAAGTGATTGTGTCAGAAGGTAAGTGAGACATGGGAAATAATGTTACAAAGCTAAAGCCAAGACTTAGTGAATATATTTAAAGACAGAAGAAAATAAAATTTATAACTTACAAAGATTCTGTATTTCGTAGGGAAGCTATTTTCTGGATACCAGATGTGAAACTGACATTACATTTAGGCTTAGGTTGTTTAGCAAATATTAACGTCAAGACATACTACTCATGTTATCGACCCATTTTTCCAACTGAACCAACAGGATAGACGTGTAATATGTTATATTAAACCCACTTAAGGTTTATTCAGTTTACAATCAAAATAGAACGAACTTGGTTTTAATCATAACTGTATGTATCTTACATTACACGACCATACAATGTCTCTTTTAACAATGAATTTTCTTCAAAAAATGTATATCTACAACTTACATATTTCTGAACTATCTATGTGGTTAGTGTGCGTAAAATTAACCTTTCCTTTACATAAACAATACTATCGAACCGAAATAAACCATTCGTGTACAACAATACTGTGCCACAGTAAACCAATCGTGCACAACAATACTGTACAACCACAATAGACCACTCGTGCACAACAATACTGTACAACCACAAAAGACCATTCGTGTACAAAAATACTGTACAACTACAATAAACCATTCGTGTACAATACTACTGTATATCCACAAAACACATTCGTGTACAACAATACTGGACAACCACAAAAACCCTTCGTGTACAATCACAAAAAACCATTCGTGTACAACAACAATAAACCACTCGTGTACAATAATACTGAACATCCACAAAACACATTCGTGTACAACAATACTGCACAACCACAAAAACCCTTCGTGTACAATCACAAAAAACCATTCGTGTACAACAATAAACCATTCGTGTACAATAATACTGAACATCCACAAAACACATTCGTGTACAACAATACTGCACAACCACAAAAACCCTTCGTGTACAATCACAAAACACCATTGGTGTACAACAACAATAAACCACTCGTGTACAATAATACTGAACATCCATAAAACACATTCGTGTACAACAATATTGCACAACCACAAAAACCCTTCGTGTACAATCACAAAAAACCATTCGTGTACAACAACAATAAACCACTCGTGTACAATAATACTGAACTTCCACAAAACACATTCGTGTACAACAATACTGCACAACCACAAAAACCATTCGTGTACAACAACAATAAACCACTCGTGTACAATAATACTGAACATCCACAAAAACCCTTCGTGTACAATCACAAAAAACCATTCGTGTACAACAACAATAAACCACTCGTGTACAATAATACTGAACATCCACAAAACACATTCGTGTACAACAATACTGGACAACCACAAAAACCCTTCGTGTACAATCACAAAAAACCACTCGTGTACAACAACAATAAACCACTCGTGTACAATAATACTGAACATCCACAAAACACATTCGTGTACAACAATACTGCACAACCACAAAAACCATTCGTGTACAATCACAAAAAACCATTCGTGTACAACAACAATAAACCACTCGTATACAATAATACTGAACATCCACAAAACACATTCGTGTACAACAATACTGTACAACCACAATAAATCATTCGTTTATAACAACTGTACAACCACAATAAATCATTCGTTTACAACAACTGTACAACCACAATAAATCATTCGTGTACAACAATAGTGTACAACCACAATAAACTATTCGTGTACAACAATACTGTACAACCACAATAAACTATTCGTGTATAACAATAGTGTACAACCACAATAAACTATTCCTGTACAACAATATTACGGAGGTGAATGTTTCTTTCGTCAACTGTAATTTTAGAAAATGAAACATTTTCTTTCGATTCGCCGATAGGTTTGCGTAGAGGCACTTTGTCTTACGGGTGAAGGGTTGGATGAAGAAAGAGTTTTTTATAATTTCAAGGCCAACTTAGAGTTTGTTCCTTTGTTGCTATGGTTACGGCTCGAGGGACTGAATTTCTCCTAAGAATCACCTGCATTCTCGCTTTTTGGGTTTTTTTTCTCTTAAAGTCTCGTATACGTGGAATTTTTGAGAAACAAATTAACTTCTGTATTTGATCCGAAATATCAATGTGCTTGAACAGGTTCAGGCATAGTGGTGTTAAACAACTAGAAAGTACACTTGTAAATAGTGGTGTTAAAAACTAGAGTACACTTGTAAATAATGGTGTTAAACAACTAGAAAGTACACTTGTAAATAGTGGTGTTAAACAACTAGAAAGTACACTTGTAAATAGTGGTGTTAAACAACTAGAAAGTACACTTGTAAATAGTGGTGTTAAACAACTAGAAAGTACACTTGTAAATAGTGGTGTTAAACAACTAGAATACACATGCAAATAATGGTGTTAAACAACTAGAAAGTACACTTGTAAATAGTGGTGTTAAACAAGTGGAGGGTAAACTTGTAAATAGTGGTGTTAAACAACTGGAGGGTAAACTTGTAAATAATGGTGTTAAACAACAAGAGATTACACTTGTAAATAATGGTGTTAAACAACTAGAGAGTAAACCTGTAAGTAGTGGTGTTAAACAACTAGACAGTAAAATGTAAATAGTGGTGTTAAACAACTAGAGAGTAAACTTATAAATAGTGGTGTTAAACAACTAGAGTACACATGCAAATAATGGTGTTAAAAAACTAGAAAGTACACTTGTAAATAGTGGTGTTAAACAACTGGAGGGTAAACTTGTAAATAATGGTGTTAAACAACTGGAGGGTAAACTTGTAAATAGTGGTGTTAAACAACTAGAGTACACTTGTAAATAGTGGCGTTAAACAACTGGAGGGTAAACTTGTTAATGGTGTTAAACAACTAGAAAGTACACTTGTAAATATTGGTGTTAAACAACTAGAATACACATGCAAATAATGGTGTTAAACAACTAGAAAGTACACTTGTAAATAGTAGTGTTAAACAACTGGAGGGTAAACTTGTAAATAATGGTGTTAAACAACTGGAGGGTAAACTTGTAAATAATGGTGTTAAACAACAAGAGAGTACACTTGTAAATAATGGTGTTAAACAACTAGAGAGTAAACTTGTAAATAGTAGTGTTAAACAACTAGAGAGTAAACTTGTAAATAGTGGTGTTAAACAACTAGAGGGTAAACTTATAAATAGTGGTGTTAAACAACTAGAGTACACATGCAAATAATGGTGTTAAACAACTAGAAAGTACACTTGTAAATAGTGGTGTTAAACAACTGGAGGGTAAACTTGTAAATAATGGTGTTAAACAACTGGAGTGTAAACTTGTAAATAATGGTGTTAAACAACTGGAGTGTAAACTTGTAAATAATGGTGTTAAACAACTAGAAAGTAAACTTGTAAATGGTGGTGTTAAACAACTAGAGAGTAAACTTGTAAATAATGGTGTTAAACAACTAGAGAGTAAACTTGTAAATAATGGTGTTAAACAACTAGAGTACACATGCAAATAATGGTGTTAAACAACTAGAGAGTACACTTGTAAATAGTGGTGTTAAACAACTAGAGAGTAAACTTGTAAATAGTGGTGTTAAACAACTAGAGAGTAAACTTGTAAATAATGGTGTTAAACAACTAGAGAGTAAACTTGTAAATAATGGTGTTAAACAACTAGAAAGTACACTTGTAAATAGTGGTGTTAAACAACTAGAGAGTACACTTGTAAATAGTGGTGTTAAACAACTAGAGAGTACACTTGTAAATAGTGGTATTAAACAACTAGAGAGTACACTTGTAAATAGTGGTGTTAAACAACTAGAGAGTAAACTTGTAAATAATGGTGTTAAGCAACTAGAAAGTAAACTTGTAAATAATGGTGTTAAGCAACTAGAAAGTAAACTTGTAAATAATGGTGTTAAACAACTAGAAAGTAAACTTGTAAATAATGGTGTTAAACAACTAGAACTTGTAAATAATGGTGTTAAACAACTAGAGAGTAAACTTGTAAATAGTGGTGTTAAACAACTAGAGAGTAAACTTGTAAATAGTGGTGTTAAACAACTAGAGAGTAAACTTGTAAATAATGGTTTTAAACAACCAGAGTACACTTGTAAATAATGGTGTTAAACAACCACAGTACACTTGTAAATAATGGTGTTAAACAACTAGAGTACACTTGCAAATAATGGTGTTAAACAACCAGAGTACACTTGTAAATAATGGTGTTAAACAACTACAGTACACTTGCAAATAATGGTGTTAAACAACTAGAGAGTACACTTGTAAATAATGGTGTTAAACAACTAAAGTACACTTGTAAATAATGGTGTTAAACAACTAAAGTACACTTGTAAATAATGGTTTTAAACAACCAGAGTACACTTGTAAATAATGGTGTTAAACAACCACAGTACACTTGTAAATAATGGTGTTAAACAACTAGAGTACACTTGAAATTAATGATGGTGTTAAACAACTACAGTACACTTGTAAATAATGGTGTTAAACAACTAGAGTACACTTGTAAATAATGGTGTTAAACAACTAAAGTACACTTGTAAATAATGGTGTTAAAAACTAGAGTACACTAGTAAATAGTGGTGTTAAACAACTAGAAAGTACACTTGTAAATAGTGGTGTTAAACAACTAGAATGTGTACTTGTAAATAGTGGTGTTAAACAACTAGAATGTGTACTTGTAAATAGTGGTGTTAAACAACTAGAATGTGTACTTGTAAACAGTGGTGTTAAACAACTAGAATGTGTACTTGTAAATAGTGGTGTTAAACAACTAGAGAGTAAACTTGTAAATAGTGGTGTTAAACAACTAGAGAGTAAACTTGTAAATAGTGGTGTTAAACAACTAGAGAGTAAACTTGTAAATAATGGTGTTAAACAACCAGAGTACACTTGTAAATAATGGTGTTAAACAACTAGAGAGTAAACTTGTAAATAATGGTGTTAAGCAACTAGAAAGTACACTAGTAAATAGTGGTGTTAAACAACTAGAATGTATAGAAAGTACACTTGTAAATAGTGGTGTTAAACAACTAGAGTACACTTGTAAATTTTTAAACAACTGTGGGTGTTAAACAACTAGAATGTGTACTTGTAAATAGTGGTGTTAAACAAGCAGAATGTGTACTTGTAAATAGTGGTGTTAAACAAGAATGTGTACTTGTAAAATGTGTTACTTGTAAATAGTGGTGTTAAACAACTAGAATGTATACTTGTAAATAGTGGTGTTAAACAACTAGAATGTGTACTTGTAAATAGTGGTGTTAAACAACTAGAATGTATATTTGTAAATAGTGGTGTTAAACAACTAGAATGTGTACTTGTAAATAGTGGTGTTAAACAACTAGAATGTGTACTTGTAAATAGTGGTGTTAAACAACTAGAATGTGTACTTGTAAATAGTGGTGTTAAACAACTAGAATGTATATTTGTAAATAGTGGTGTTAAACAACTAGAATGTGTACTTGTAAATAGTGGTGTTAAACAACTAGAATGTATACTTGTAAATAGTGGTGTTAAACAACTAGAATGTGTACTTGTAAATAGTGGTGTTAAACAACTAGAATGTGTACTTGTAAATAGTGGTGTTAAACAACTAGAATGTATACTTGTAAATAGTGGTGTTAAACAACTAGAATGTGTACTTGTAAATAGTGGTGTTAAACAAATAGAATGTGTACTTGTAAATAGTGGTGTTAAACAAATAGAATGTGTACTTGTAAATAGTGGTGTTAAACAACTAGAATGTGTACTTGTAAATAGTGGTGTTAAACAACTAGAATGTATACTTGTAAAGCGCCGTCAGGCTTTACTTTTTGTTGATGTAACTTTTTTCCCTTTCTATCCTGAGTGGTTTATAGTGAGAACGTATTATAAACTGTTTTTGCAAAAATCTCAAGCCCCGGTAATAGCCACGTGGTTAAGGCACTCGACTCGTAATCTGAGGGTCGCGTATTCGAATCCCCGACACACCAAACATGCTCGCCCTTTCAGCCCTGGAAGCGTTATAAAGTGCAGTCAATCCCACTCTTTGTTGGTAAGAGTAGCCCAAAAGTTGGCGGTGGGTGGTGCTGACTAGCTATTTTTCCTGTTGTCTTACAATACTGAATTAGGCACGCCTAGCGCAGATAGTCCTCAAGGAGCTTTTCGCAAAATTTAACAACAAAAATGTCATAAATTAACACGTGCGAATCGTTTTCACTGCAGTTTCACATATTTGTTTTTATTTATTTATCCTACATGACTCCAAATTTCAATTTAACATAAACCATAAATAATTCAGTGAAAATATATCGTTAACCTAACTGCTCTATTACTATATATATATATATGTGTGTGTGTGTGTTCAGAGAGGTGTGTATAACTACTACTACCTGTCAGTTAACTTCTTGTATAAACAGAAGTATCCAAAATGTCACTCGAAAACATCGTTGTTTCAGAGTATAACAGAACGTTAATACGTGGTAGTTCAGTAAAAGGTTCGAGACGGTTTGAGTGGGTAATGTTGACGAAGGATGACAAGTTTTGCATTTATAATAAAGTCATTTCATAACCCAGTCAAACAGTAACGAAACTTTTAAAGAGTTAATACTTTGAAATATGAAGAAAAATACTGTGGCATTGTTCAGATAAAAAATAATACTACGTATGTTACGGTACGTCCGAACGTATGTCATATTGTCCAAACATTAAGAAATATCAAATATACAGACATTTCGAAGTACATTATGGTTGTCCTGGTTCCTCGAAATATGTCATGTTGTTCAGGGTTATAGGAACATACGTCAGCTCTTAAAACATTTTCACATATTAAAGATAGTACAGACATTTATACATGTATAAAGGTTGGACGCTTTAATTAGTGTGTTCAGTGTTTGATTTCCTAACTACGAGGTTATCCGAAATGAGTGGTCACAGAATTATCGAAGTGTATTTACTGTCGACATTAGATGTAAGGACCTGTAAACAATGTTGCGTGCCGGGAAAAAAACAACATTCACTTAGAGGAAGCTCTCCTTGTAAGGATGGACAGAAAGTAATTCATGACGTGTATCAATCATACGTGGAAATTAAACAAATTTCACCTTCAATGTCGTCTGGTTTAGACGCACGATAATATAATACCCCTAGTACCGCCTACTGTAACGGTTCTACCGAGATAAATTTAAGTATCTTTCACATTACCTCGCGGTAGATACAAACAAATCTGATGATCGTGTGCAAAGCTGCCTTCGTTCAAACTTGAGTGAAAAGTAGGCCAGCAACAGAGGTTTGGACTATTAGGCGCCCATACACTGGCGTCAACCAACTTTGCCAAGGGTTACTTGTCGTTCACATGAATATTGTGTTGCCTGTGTTTTTACCAGAGCGTGCGTCACTAACCTTGTACCGCTGGTTTGACTCGACGCCAGCCTGCTTAGCTGAAAGTTTCTCCGAGCTACTACTATCTTAGCCGGCGCTGACTCCGGAAAGTCTGGGTCGCTGTTCCAAAAGCCAGCTTTCCTCCCCGCCCAGCAAATAGTTTCCGTTAAGTCGTTCTTCGACACCCTCCGTTGGTACTCTTAATGTTAATATTCAGAAAAAAACAAATACCGGATAAATTACTCTACCTCTACTAGTGACCATTTGAAATGAGCGCGTTTTCTAACATGTTTCTAAAATGAAACGTTTTTATTTACACTTTCACTGTCCATCTGTAATTCATTTTGTTTGTTCCTTTTAGCGACTCAAGGAGTACCTGCCTATAGCCCTCCCTTATTTTCAGCTGATAGATAAAAGGGAAGGCAGATTGTTAGCAGCACCCACTGCCCTTGTCTGACCGACTAGTGGGACTCAGTTGTCACTCCTTTAACGCATCCGCGACCTCAAAGTACGATCTTGTGACAACAGGACACGAACAGAGAATCTTCACATTCACAAACTTTTACAGTCTTTGTATCTTCACAATTCTTGAAAGAAAATAAATATATTGTTGTCGAACTTCTTAAGATATACATAAGTCATCCACGCATCAGAATTTATATCAGAGGACATACAAGTAGTCCTTCCATCAGTATCTATATCGGAGGATATACAAGTAGTCCATCCATCAGTATCTATATAAGAGGATATATAAGCCATCCATCAGTGTGAATATATCAGATGATATGTCATCAATCCATCAGTATGATTACATCAGAGGATAAATACGTAGTCCATCCATCAGTATTTATATCAGAGGATATATAAACCATCCATCAGTATCTATATCAGAGAATATATAAGTCATCCATCTACCAGTATTTATATCAGAGGATATGTAAGTCATCTGTCCATCAGTATTTATATCAGAGGATATGTAAGTCATCTGTCCATCAGTATTTATATCAGAAGATATATAAGTAATCCATCCATCAGTATCTGTATCAAAGAATATATGTCATCCATCCATCAGTATTTATATCAGAAGATATATCAGTAATCCATCCATCAATATCTGTATCAGAGGATATGTATACTGTACGTTATCCATAAGTATCTATATTCTAGGGTATGTACTATATGTTATCCATCCATCAATATCTGTATCAGAGGATATATATACTGTACGTTATCCATAAGTATCTATATTCTAGGGTATGTACTATATGTTATCCATCCATCAATATCTGTATCAGAGGATATATATACTGTACGTTATCCATAAGTATCTATATTCTAGGGTATGTACTATATGTTATCCATCCATCAATATCTGTATCAGAGGATATACATACTGTACGTTATCCATAAGTATCTATATTCTAGGGTATGTACTAAATGTTATCCATCCATCAGTATATGTATCAGAGGATATATATACTGTACGTTATCCATAAGTATCTATATTCTAGGGTATGTACTATATGTTATCCATCCATTAGTATCTAACTTCATATGTTAAATATTCATCATGGTCATTATCACAGTGTTTCATGAATTAATAACACTATGTACCAATATATTTATTTTTTTCTTGTTCCTGGACAGAAAGTGTTATTTCCCAATTGCTTATGTCTAAAGTAAATGAAAAGATCTATCTTTCTTTTCAAACTTTGCTTTTGTGACCTGTGTAATGAAATTTTCAAATTTACCCATTTTCCAGAACATCCCAGGTAGATTCAGTGCTGAGCAGCTGATAGAGAATTTTCTTGAACTTACAAGAATTTTCAAGAACTTTCTAGAATGTTGTAAAACTTATGAGAATTTTCAAGAACCTTTTATAATTTTCTAGAACATTCCATAGTAATATATATGTACAGAGGCTCACCACTCACCACTTCAGTTTAGTTTTTGAGGCCCGGCATGGCCTAGCGCGTTAGGCGTGCGACTCGTAATCCGAGGGTCGCGGGTTCGCGCCCGCGTCGCGCTAAACATGCTCGCCCTCCCAGCCGTGGGGGTGTATAATGTGACGGTCAATCCCACTATTCGTTGGTAAAAGAGTAGCCCAAGAGTTGGCGGTGGGTGGTGATGACTAGCTGCCTTCCCTCTAGTCTTACACTGCTAAATTAGAGAAGCTAGCACAGATAGCCCTCGAGTAGCTTTGTGCGAAATTCCCAAACAAACAAACAAACAAATCAGTTTAGTTCTAGCTGCCTAAGTGAACAAACACATAGACCTATCTGATTTTATCAGAGATGGCATATAGAAGCTGCAAGCATTCTCCTATGTATGTGGCCAATTTATCAAGACAAGAGCAAAAAAGTACTCTGTGACAGCATCTGCTAAAATGTGTGAAGCCTACAAGTCATATTTCAGCATGCCTATCAGGGATCAAGACAAACCCTGGGCACCTCGTTTTACCAGAAGGTAAGATGGACAATTTTTTCTTACTTGAATAGTAAGATTTTATATCATACAAATTTTAGACCTCTTAAAATTTATATATCTTTTGGTGCACCTCAAAGAGGAATACAACAGTATCAAGACCTTGCTAGAAGCCTTGAAGTATGATGAGTATGGCTGGGAGGTTATCAAAGACTTCAAAATGATGGCATTCCTGATGGGTCTCCAAGGAGGCTTCACCAAGTTTCCCTGTTATCTTTGTTTTTGGGACAGCAGGGACACTGCAGCACACTACAACAGGAAGTATTGGCCACAATAGACCGAGTCCTCTGTGGGAAGGCACAATGTCAAGTGTGAGCCACTAGTGGACCTCCAGAAGGTGTTGTTCCCACCATTGCACATAAAACTGGGTCTTATAAAACAATTTGTCACAATTCTTGATGAGGAGTCTGCAGCCTTCAAGTTCCTCGAGATGTCTTCCCTGAGCTGTCTGAGGCAAAGGTCAAAGCTGATGTCTTTGTTGGACCACAAATAAAGAAGATTCTGGAGTGCACAGAATTCCCCAAGAAGCTCAGTAGGTAGGAAAAAAAAACTTGGGGCAACTTTGTCGCAGTGGTTCGGGGCTTCTTGGACAATCACAAGGACGAAAATTATGTGGAACTGATTGAGGCTCTAATGAAGAACTACGGCAAAATGGGCTGCAGGATATCCTTGAAAGTCCATATCTTTTAGGCTCATTTTGATAAATTCAACGAGAACATGGGATCATACTCAGAGGAGCAAGGTGAGCGCTTCTACCAAGATATACTGGACTTTGAACACTTCTACCAAGGGGCGTATAACGAAAACATGATGGGAAACTATATTTGGGGGCTGATACGTGAAAGTGATTTACATCACAGTCGCAAATCTCAAAAAACTACTCACTTCTAAACATTTTTGTATAACTTTAGTATAAATACATGTAAATATCGACTCATATGTTATTTTATTCAGACCTGATGTAAATGAAAATGTGAAAATTTATTCGTTTTTTACATAGAAAATAGGTTAATTTCTAAATTTCATTATCCAGGTCACAAAAGCAAAGTTTGAAGGGAATAATGGCCATATTCTGTACTTTTACAACACAAGCAATTAAGAAATAACACATACTATCCAGGAACAAAATTTGTGTTACATAGTGTTATTGTACAGATAAGGAGCTTTCTATAGTGAATTGAAAGCGTTAGAGGTGAAGGTCGTGGGCAGAGGGCTACACTGTGCCCGTCTCACGTGGCACACATCAAGTAGCTCAGGTCCTTACGAAAGGGTAATGCATCTCGTTTTATATTATTTTTGCTTCAAAAGACGGAGCTATGGCATGAGACGTATCTTGTCTTTCAATACCAAGAGTTATGGTGTTCAAGTATAGGAGAGAGTTGGTTGAATGTTATTTTAACTGAAACTTCATGTTACTTAGTCATTATTTATCCATGTTACCGTGTTTTGGTAAGTAAAGAAAACTAGCAAACAAGTACTTAGCAGTCACTCAGAAGGGGCGCGTTCTGAATGGTATACTTATCTCTCCCTAACCGGTCTCCTCACCGCCCGCCTGTATTTACCTAAAAAAAACAAGAGGCCTTTTGTAGAGGGCGCCAAGAGCCTCGAGCAGGTAGGGGTGTAGACTTGCGTTGGCCATTGTGATGTGTCACTTGTAAGTCCATCACATGATGTCCAGCAGTAAAACCTTTTTCTATATTACATAATTTCCAATGCCAACAACAGGGACTTTTAAATGGTTCTTTATACTATTTATATTAGTGTCAGAAGATAACGCATGTTCATTTTAAATGATCATTAAACATTACTGACATAAGGCCACAAAATCGAAACTACAGATTATATAACAATTAGAGAGAATACGAGTCTTCTACTTCGAGGCTGGGCTGTAATTCGACTTACCCTATTTTCATCAATATAAATCACTTTGTATTTCTCAATGAAAGGTGACTTACGAAAATCTATGAGTGAGAAAATCGGTTTAGTGTATTTTTTTCTCACACGATGTATTACAATCACCTTGTGTGACCCTGACCTTTGGAACAGTTTCGATCTCCATGTACAATAAGTACTTATATAAACTAGAAGTTTGACTATTGTGTTACCAAGACCTTTGTAAGAATGTTGACTTTTAATCATAAATAAGACACAAGGACTATAATTTTATAGTAAATTTTGGTTCAGATGACTTTCAAGATTAAAAAAAAACAGAGGTTAAATGCACACACACACAATAAATACAAGACTATACAAAGACAGACCAACACTTCGATCTCTATCTAATTCTGCTGAAAAAAAATGTAACGAATCTGAGCTACCTTTTACCCTAATTCAGGAAAAAAAATGATAAAAGTATCTTGATGAATGGCTAAAAACGTATAAACATTCGTCCATATTGTAAAAGAGACCAGATTAATTTTTTAAAACAAAGCAATTAAAAATTTCACAAAAGGTATTTGAAATAAAAAATACATATAGAAAAATTAACACTAGAACCAAACTTCCAAAAAAAAAATTAAGTTACCTACCAGATGAATGGCTGCGATAAGACCCGTACTGATTGGTACCTCCAGTTTCCAAGGAAACAGGCTCACTTGGCGCCCGATCTGAAAAGAGCAAAATATTCGTGTCACGTGATTGCTAATCTAACGCTAGGTAGCTTTAAGCTCCTTATTTGAAATGAACCACAACAGTCACACAACATACAGTCACTACAAATACTTGACCGTATTTTAACTGACAGAATGGATACAAATATACGCTTACAAAATATTTCTACCAATTTAATTCTGTTTACATTCGAACCTGACAAAACCCAATTAAATTTACCATTATTATGCCTGACGAAAGTATGCACATTCTTTTTCATCGAAAATATTATTAAATCGAATAGCGGATTTTATAAAAATATATAAATATACAAAATAATCGTTTGATGGCATGCGAATAAATAAGACTGTGTTTATATTATTTAAACTATCTTAAACTATTATCATAAGGTATCTAAACAATATTTAAAAACATAATCAGTATACATACTTCACATATTTTCAACGCAACCTAAAACGGGCCATACTCGAATCACGCTTAAGAAAGTAGCCCTTACCTTCTGGCTTGAGGAGTTCTTGAGGATATCGTCTGTACGGTGGCGGAGGTGACTCTATTTAGTAACAAAAATAAAATATGTCAGTAACATAGTAAAATAAGGTCAAAACTACTCTATTTACTAACAAAAATAAAATATGTCAGTAACATAGTAAAATAAGAAATATGTCAGTAACATAGGAAAATAAGGTCAAAACTACTCTATTTAGTAACAAAACCAAATTTCTCAGTAACATAGGAAAATAAGGTCAAAACTACTCTATTCAGTAAAAAAACCAAATTTGTCAGTAACATAGGAAAATAAGGTCAAAACTACTCTATTCAGTAACAAAACCAATTTTGTCAGTAACATAGGAAAATAAGGTCAAAACTACTCTATTTAGTAACAAATCCAAATTTGTCAGTAACATAGGAAAATAAGGTCAAAACTACTCTATTCAGTAACAAAAATAAAATATGTCAGTAACATAGCAAAATAAGGTCAAAACTGCTTTATTTTGTGACAAAAATAAAATGTCAGTAACATAGGAAAATAAGGTCAAAACTACTCTATTTAGAAACAAAAATGAAATATGTCAGTAACAGTAAAATAAGAAATATGTCAGTAACATAGCAAAATAAGGTCAAAACTACTGTATTTAGTAACAAAAATAAATTATGTCAGTAACATAGCAAAATAAGGTCAAAACTACTCTATTCAGTAACAAAACCAAATTTGTCAGTAACATAGCAAAATAAGGTCAAAACTACTCTATTCAGTAACAAAACCAAATTTGTCAGTAACATAGGAAAATAAGGTCAAAACTACTCTATTCAGTAACAAAACCAAATTTTTCAGTAACATATGAAAATAAGGTCAAAACTACTCTATTTAGTAACAAATCCAAATTTGTCAGTAACATAAGAAAATAAGGTCAAAACTACTCTAGTAACAAATATAAAACATGTCAGTAACATAGCAAAATAAGGTCAAAACTACTCTATTTAGTAACAAGAATAAAATATGTCAGTAACATAGTAAAATAAGGTCAAAACTACTCTATTTAGTAACAAAAATAAAATATGTCAATAACAGGAAAATAAGGTCAAAACTGCTCTATTTAGTAACAAAAATAAAATATGACAGTAACATAGTAAAATAAAAAATATGTCAGTAACAGCAAAATAAGGTCAAAACTACTCTATTTAGTAACAAAAATAAAATATGTCAGTAACATAGGAAAATAAGGTCAAAACTACTCTATTTAGTAACAAAAATAAAATATGACAGTAACATAGTAAAATAAAAAATATGTCAATAACATAGCAAAATAAGGTCAAAACTACTCTATTTAGTAACAAAAATAAAATATGTCAGTAACATAGGAAAATAAGGTCAAAACTACTCGAATAAGTGAAAACAATGAAAGGCCTTCTCGTAGTTATTATTTTCAAATTATTGGGATGCTTTGAGCAGACGTAAATATCAAGTAAAAAACAAAAAACTTCCGACAGGCGTACAAATTTTAAGGTGCACTTTCAATTACACTATCTTAACATACACATAAACTTCCAAACTCTTAATGCTGTTATTAAATATCAGTCATAAACCTCACACATTAGGACTGCCTAATAATTTTGAAAACAACAACAAAACTTGGCTAGTCAGCGAGTAGCCTATAATGTTTTTTACTAACAACAACAAAAATTAAAGAGCTCTCTGGTATAGAAATTCTTACGTTCATAAAAGCGTTCATGGTAAAGCAAATAAAAATCGGCTTTTGAAATATATTAAGTCAAACACACTGAACCATTTGTTTCATTCTTACTGCATTATATCATAAGGAATATTTTATAAGCTATCGTCTTAGATAAGAGAGGAAAATTTGTATATCAATGATACATATCATCAGACACGTCGGAAAATTTTCTTCGAAAACAATTATAAAAGAAAAATGTTGAAGGTAAAATCCATCAAGAAGTTAACTATATATATGCACATACACTATTGTCGTTACAACGTTTAGGGCAATGCCTTTCTCAAGGTATCAAAAAATTTAGAAAAAAATTAAGTATTCTCTGAAGCAAGAGTATCGTGAAATTATCACATGTTGAAATAATTTTAAAATATAAATTAAAACGCTAGTACTAGCCTACTTTATGCAAATCCATTGGAGGCTATGTAATTATATTATTACAATTTCTATGTTGGGTTTCGTACATCTAAACGTTGCTTTAATAATACTAGCCGATTTCCCATGACGCCAGTGCATTAGATCTGTGTGTGACGTATTCATGACGTCATATCTGCACCCTGAGAATAGATAAAAATAAAGTTATCCGTGATGGGAAACGGAGGTGAAATGAGAAAATTGTGATACCTATTACAAATCTAAATGCACAGAGGATGAAAATTTCGCAAAGTTGGTGGATGCATATCGCGTAACAAAAAAGTTTTCCCAGGATCATATAAGCAAGACTTCCATTATCGTGTGATTACAGGAGGTATTATATACAATGACGATAATTCATATAAAATGTTTAAGTTTCATTTTACCAGTACTCCTTCTCCATCTATACAGAATTTGATTACTTCACATTTATTAACATTTTTTTTTTCTTTTTACCACCTGTCTTTATGCATTAGGTGGGAGCGTGACACAATGGTTATTGAGCCAAAACCGAATGTAAAGTTTCAAAAGTTCGTTACTGCAATAAAAGTGCTCTGTTAGAGTGACGGTCAGCTCCCCACTATTTGGGTTGATTTTTATATCAAAAAACTTACGCAACAGAACTTTTTTTTACCAACACGGACACTATATGCATCCACACCTTTCTGCATTAGGTCACATCTTATTATAAACTAATAACAAATAATACAAAATTAATCATAAAGCTATCTACCTTATCCAAGTCACAGTTATATCATTTAAAACAAAGTATACACAAATTATGTTAGCCTCATCCGAATGTTTGATATCTATACACACTAACAGACTTTTTCTTCACGTAGGCCATTGTAGTTTTCATCATGAAGACATCACTGTGAAAATAGCGCATGCTCCTATTTTATTAAATGAAGCAGCTTACGAAGTACAAAGCTCCGTTCACAAAAATATAAATGTTAAGGATGGTACACAGTTCCTAATCTTTTGTTGTTTTCAGAATTTGTAGTGCATACTGAGGAAATTTATGTTTTGGCAATAAAGTTAGAAAAAAACGACCTTAACTGTACAGATAATAGTTTTAAACAGCATTACAAATTCTGAAAAATTAATAATTTTCAACAATCGACGAAAACAAACGTATTCTTGTACTATTAGCCCCAATGACGAAGCGTTGGCTGGAATACAAATAGGAAAGTTTCTCTTTCTTTCCTAACTTTAAAATTTTTCAAATCTTGGTACCGTTACGTGTAACGGACTTGATGACACGTTAGTAAGCCTAACTACGAAATGACAGTTATGCTGTAAAGTGTTTAATCTTTTATGAGTAATATTTTACTTTATAAATACCTTATCACTACAGGTTTAGGTAAGACCTGACGGTTGTATAATACAAACGACTGAAATACCACGGAATATAAATTAAAAGATCTAATCAAACGTAATAACAGTCAGACGAACTATTTTTAATACAAATTGCATAATGCAAATCGATGATTTATGTAAAGATGGCCAGTAAAACTTTATTATTGTTATTACAATAAAAGTTTTGTATAATTAATAAAACACGTAAACTTATAAGAGATTTTCATACAACCCTATCTGACATATTGAGCTCAGCTAATAATAGAACGATGTGTCTTATTAAAAAGAAATTAAAAAGTTTCAAGAATATTATAAAAGTAATTAATCTCAAACTAATATTAATAATGCACTGAAAATAAACACTAAAAAAATAGTCTGTGGTCTAAAATACCGGAGTTGGCAAAATATTGAAGTTCGTTAGGACTTACAACCTTTTTATTAGTAATTCAATCAAAACGATTATGCATTAAAACGACTTTAATTACAACGATAAAACTTTAATAAAAACTAGAAGTACGTTTGCACTGAATTATTTCAACAGTCGCTTTAACAACGATTTAAAACTTGACGAGGTTTGTAATGAACCATTCCACCTGTCGTTTCAACAAGGATCTAAAACTTGACGAGGTTTGAAATGAACCATTTCATCTATCGTTTCAACAACAATCTAAAACTTGACGAGGTTTGTAATGAACCATTTCATCTGTCGTTTCAACAAGGATCTAAAACTTGACGAGATTTGTAATGAACCATTTCATCTGTCGTTTCAATAAGGATCTAAAACTTGACGAGATTTGTAATGAACCATTTCAGCTGTCGTTTCAACAACGATCTAAAACTTGACGAGATTTGTAATGAACCATTTCAGCTGTCGTTTCAACAACGATCTAAAACTTGACGAGATTTGTAATGAACCATTTCAGCTGTCGTTTCAACAACGATCTAAAATTTGACGAGGTTTGTAATGAACCATTTCATCTGTCGTTTCAACAACGATCTAAAACTTGACGAGGTTTGTAATGAACCATTTCATCTGTCGTTTCAACAACGATCTAAAACTTGACGAGGTTTGAAATGAACCATTTCATCTATCGTTTCAACAACGATCTAAAACTTGACGAGGTTTGTAATGAACCATTTCATCTGTCGTTTCAACAAGGATCTAAAACTTGACGAGATTTGTAATGAACCATTTCATCTGTCGTTTCAACAACGATCTAAAACTTTACGAGGTTTGTAATGAACCATTTCATCTGTCGTTTCAACAACGATCTAAAACTTGACGAGATTTGTAATGAACCATTCCATCTGTCGTTTCAACAACGATCTAAAACTTGACGAGATTTGTAATGAACCATTTCATCTGTCATTTCAACAACGATCTAAAACTTGACGAGGTTTGTAATGAACCATTCATTTCATCTGTCGTTTCAAAACCGATCTAAAACTTGACGAGATTTGTAATGAACCATTCATTTCATCTGTCGTTTCAAAACCGATCTATAACTTGACGAGATTTGTAATGAACCATTCATTCCATCTGTCGTTTCAACAACGATCTAAAACTTGACGAGACTTATAATGAGCCATTCCATCTATCGTTTCAACAACGATCTAAAACTTGACGAGGTTTGTAATGAACCATTGCATCTGTCGTTTCAACAAGGATCTAAAACTTGACGAGATTTGTAATGAACCATTTCATCTGTCGTTTCAACAACGATCTAAAACTTGACGAGGTTTGTAATGAACCATTTCATCTGTCGTTTCAACAACGATCTAAAACTTGACGAGGTTTGTAATGAACCATTTCATCTGTCGTTTCAACAACGATCTAAAACTTGACGAGGTTTGTAATGAACCATTCTATCTGTCGTTTCAATAACGATTTAAATGTTGAATAACCGTTATAATAGAATAACAAACAAATTATCAGGTTAAATTATTAGGATATCTATTTTCATTTCACAACAATATGTCTAATATATTTACACTAACTGACCAATCTTCTATGACGTCATGATCATAATTCGCTCTTGCTGCCGTATCTTCGATATCCGTACCATTTCCAACCGTAGTTTCCCAGTCAACACCAAGATCTTCAATACTGAATCAGTTAAAATTTCTAGAAACTTCGATCAACTTACTTGTTAGACAAACAATATCCCCCTCCGACTCGGTGATAAGCCAGTATGCTTATAACATTAAAAATCTGTCGCATTAGACAATACTTAATAACCCCGACTGTTTTATTCTCTATAACCAATACTTCATTATATTTTTCACAGCTCTGTATGACTAAGGTGAGTTGTAAAGTTTATGTTAATGTTCTAGAATTTTCGCCCAAAACTACACATGGTCATCCTTAAATATACCTACAGACTACATGGCATGAAATAGTCAATAACATCTTCCGCAAAACATTTATCAAATAGTCCGATGTGATCGACACCAAGGTTCGGAGTGCGTTTATATATGGAAACGAGTCGCTACAAGAGGGTGTTTCGTTACGAAATATAACTGGACATTTAATTGTATGTTAACTTGATTTGCACATCAGGCTCAAAATATTCATAAAAAAATAAAGAAAAATGCGTGATAAGTACACAGGTAGTGTTAGCTCGTGATAGACATAACGCACGTGACTTGTACACGGTCAGTGTTAGTTCGCGATACACGTAACGCACGTGACTTGTGCATGGTCAGTGTTAGTTCATGTACATGTGCTGTAGTTATTATTCATTCTATTTTAAGTTAAGAAACACGTAGCACTGGATTTAGAGGGGGTGCAGCACAGGTAATTGTATGGGGTTCCCAAGTATCAAACAAGGACCCTCCAGTATCGTAGGGGACTTCAAAGGGTTTTAAATGTGGTCCTGTACATAAGAGTTATATAGATTTAACTAAATTAAGGTGAAAACAGCTCTTCTTGTAATTACACAGTATGAAATCTTCGTCGAAATTAATCTACACTTTGTTTTATATGTATATGCACGAACTTTGATTAGAGAACTAGAATGTAACATCACACAGTAGCGTGTCCATCAATTTATCAACTGTTAGATCAAAAAACGTATCTGACTTGAGAAGAAAAATATAATTTGGGTCAAAATCGGCTATGAACGAAGTGTATTACGTAAAACAAACATTTTTTTGTTTTAGATTAGTAGAAATTGTTAAAGTTTCACAAACACTTACACACAATACACTAAAACCAAGTGTTCAACGAACACTCCCATCCATGTTTATAGCCCCAGTTCATGATGGAAGTCTTAGTTTTAAGTCCTAAACAATTAATTTAAATTTTAAAATGTTTTTTTATATAATTAGTACACCATATTTCTGAACAACTCACCCTACTGGGAGTCACATGGTATCCAATAAACGTTAATAATAAATCTGAAAATCTTACTAATTTGCACAGGGATAAAAATATAACAAAGACTGGTCTTTAACGTAATTGCTAAATAAAATCCATGTCTTTGTCCTAACAGAACTGACTTAAACATCACGTTATAATGTACGAAGAATTAATTAAGTTTTATGAAGGTAGGTCGTATACAACTCATGCTATAAAGTAGTTTTATAAAAATGAAAAACTATACCACGATAGGCACGCGGCACATGCTCATGACGTATGCAGTATAAGAATCTTTAGAATGATGTATGTTAAACATTACATGGCACGAGAACAACTTACAGGGTAGTCAAACCTTGACGGAAATCGTCAGACGGACGGTACTCCCCATTAACAATATGACGGATGGTCATTCCCACTAACCAAATCAGTGATAGATCCTGCACACTGATCTAATTAGTGGTAGATCCTACACACTCACCAAATTAGTGATGGATCCTACACGTTGATCTAATTAGTGGTAGATCCTACACATTGATCTAATAAGTGATGGCTCCTACACATTGATCTAATAAGTGATGGCTCCTACACAATGATTTAATTAGTGGTGGATCCTACACACTGATCTAATTAGTGGTGGATCCTACATACTGATCTAATTAGTGGTGGATCCTACATACTGATCTAATTAGTGGTGAATTCTACGGATTGATTTGAGTCGACAAAATATAAATGCATTATATAGATTTTACAGAACTATGAGAAAACAATCTGTGACTATTGTTTTTAAAATATTGGTCACGTCAAATTTAAATATAAAAAAACCAAAACAGGTCAAATAAACACTAAAAACACACTTGGTTCAACTACACATTCTGTGTTCTGCCCACGACCAGTATCGAAACCTGATTCTATAGTGTTTAAACCTCCAGGCTTATAATGAACCGAAATATTTCCTTACTCTGTGATTTTCAGCTGAATTATAAAACAAATCTCGTACTACCGCGGAAGTTACTCTTGTAATTTCACTGGTGTATGTTCAAATGACGAGTTATTCACACGATCTGCAACGTATTCAACGTCTTATAGGTTCTTAGATTTAGCTTTCAATTAATTTAACAAACTATGTTTCTTCACACGATATGCAACGTATTCAACGTCTTATAGGTTCTTAGATTTAGCTTTCAATTAATTTAACAAACTATGTTTCTTCACGATATGCAACGTATTCAACGTCTTATAGGTTCTTAGATTTAGCTTTCAATTAATTTAACAAACTATGTTTCTTCACACGATATGCAACGTATTCAACGTCTTATAGGTTCTTAGATTTAGCTTTCAATTAATTTAACAAACTATGTTTCTTCACACGATATGCAACGTATTCAACGTCTTATAGGTTCTTAGATTTAGCTTTCAATTAATTTAACAAACTATGTTTCTTCTCTTTCCCAGAAATTACAAAACAAACACAGGAAACAAAAGCAGTAGTTTGGAGATCACCTCCCCAAGGAGGTTCACGCACACGAATCTCTTTCACGCAAAAGCAATTGGCAGAAAACTGGAATTTTAAAATTTGAAATTCACGGCGATAGATCTACAGTAACGGTTTAGCGAGGAGGAAACAGTCAATGTTAGATACTATCCACAACTTCAGACTGACTAATTTTCTAGTACGACACGTCTTGTCCCGGCATGGCCAGGTGGTTAAGGCACTCTACTCGTAATTGAGGGTCGCGGGTTCGAATCCCCGTCACACCAAACATGCTCGTCCTTTCAGTCGTGGGGGCATTATTATGTACGGTGAATCCTATTATTCGTTGGTAAAAGAGTAGCCCACGAGTTGGCGGTGGATGGTGATAACTAGCTACCTTCCCTCTAGTGTTACACTGCAAAATTAGGGACGGTTAGCGCAGATAGTCCTCGTTTAGCTTTGCGTGAAATTAAAAAAAAAACAACAAACAAACGAAACATCTTCCGTACTTAGTGTGGCCTAGTGTTTTGAGTGCCGGCTTGTAGACCCATATTTCGAAACTTGCTCGTTTGCCGCAAAATCTTACTATAGGAGAGTAGATGTGTTATTAAACCAATGGTCAAATCGCATGTTAATAGACAAGTCCAAGTATTGTCAGCGAGTGCTTATAATGTTAAATATGTTTTGCGAAATTCCCGCCTATTTTATAAATTTGTAGAAGATTCTCGAATGTAACAATTAATAATAGTGTACTATATGTGTAAGTAAAATATTGTCGTCAACTCAACTCTAGCCTAAAGTTTAGCCAAGAGAGTTTTAATAATGTTAGTTTGCTACACTTAAGATACTATAAACCGCGGAAGTTATAATTATGATTAACGCTTATTAATCGGAAAACTACAGATATTTGATCAGGAATCTCTATAGATTTCGAACTTTACAGACCGTTCAAATTCAGTGAATTAACTTTAGTCGTTAATAATTCTACAAGGACATTAGATATCTTCCTTGTAAACCGCGTGATGCTAGCCAAAAATAGATAGCTAGCTTCCCGTTAAGTGAACAGTACCTGTGTATTAACATAGAATTAACTTGATCATCGTAAAGGGTCGATAAAATATTCAATTCCAGACCAGATAGAAGACTCAATATTGTTTGTAAGTTTGCACAACTTTTGTACGTAAATCATTATTTGTAATAACTGTTACTATAAACTGGACTGTTGTTTATACATGAAAATTGTGTGTATCAATGATGTGGGAATTACCATAAATTTAATATTGTTGACATTCAATTAAATTCTATAATACGTAACAATAAATTGGTGACTCATCCGAGTAAGTTATAACACGTAACAAAAGTAAAACAGAGTTTAAAGGTCTTGGTAACACTAGCTATTGATTCATTACTTTTAGTTATATTTTATATTTTCTGTTTTATTACAGTTATCGAACTTTAGTCTGGCTAATTGCAATGAGAACAGTGTAGGTCAACTAAATCGGTCATTTTGACCATCTATAGTAACCAAGAAAAGTAAGCCTGAACGACCAATTCGTTGCAGTTCTCTACACATTCTAAACCAGTTTCCTGAAACTGTTAAAGTTAGTATGTATGTAGCATTTTTATGCAGTATATTAACTGGCTTAGTAAATGTCGACAATACGGTTCGTCTACGATGTTTCACTTTACTGCAAAATTGAATTTAATCAAAACTATAGTAATATTTTTAATCGTATTTCAAGAACTAATAAATTTCCACGTATTTTGTGAAGCTACTTCTACATGTATGTTGTATTTCACTTTAATAATAAATACAAAACAAAATAAACATGTAATGGCACTATGTCAGAAAATATGTCTAGACGAAACTCGCGGAAGGTGTAAATCAATTACATAGAAGTGAGCACGTGGACTGTAAATCACGTGCCAGAAGATTACGTACTGACATGACAAGCTGGAAGTTATTTCAAAGCTAGCCGAAACTTGTTCGAACATAAAATATATATATATATATATATGTGTGTGTTTAAAACTTAAACTTATCCAATATCATTAAACAGTACTCAAAGTTTGGTCAGTTTCAAATAAAATTAAAATTAATTAAATAAATACTGAAATATAAACTAGTCAACGTAACAAAACTAGGAGTTTGTATCAACACTAAATGGTGTCTAATCAAATGAAAATCAGTAACAGCCGATAACTGAACTCTTCCATTAAAAGGTGGAAATCCTATACTGTATACATAAAAAGTCTTCAAAGTTATTATTAAGCTAAAAAAATTTTAGACGAGTCCAACTCTACAAGAAAACAGTGAAATTGGGAAAGTTAAAATAATATCTTAACTGACAATACTTGCTAATAAATTACAGAATGTTGACGTAATATAAATATACTTTTGTATATTAAAAATTTTGAGTAAATTAAACCAGAAACCTGGATTACACTGACCCCATCTTGGGATATTAAACCATGTGATTAAAAAAATCTGTACAATCAAAGCTTAACACCAAGAAGCGACAGACTTGAAATGCAATACATCGCTGTAACGTATAGAATACAGTTTTATACGTATACAAAGAAAGAATGATGGAAACATGGAAAAAGTAAGAACAGTTTTTCTCATGTCAGACGGTTTTATACGTTCTTGGTTATTCCGTTTCTGTCATTTACGCTTAACCCTATCATTAGAAATTATAACGAACGTGCGTGTTCTTCCAATGTGTATGCACCGAGGGGGTGAGCTGAACTGTGACTACTTAATAAGGACCGAAAAACACACATACATCCCTTGGATTATTTAATCGCATTCTCTTTAATGAGCGCTTGTTCCGCCAATCCTACTACTTAATCTATTCGCAGACGTAGATGCACACTTGGCGTCTGTCTGTCCGTTCACGCGTGTAGGCAGGTAGAAAGGGCCAGAACTAGCTTCCTCCCTACTGTCACCAGAGCTACATTCACAGAACATTCTTAGCCAATAAGCACGTCCTATTAGAAAGTGCTTGCGCTGTTGGGTTCAGCATAACCTATTTCTACATAGGTAACCAACTTCACAGTAAATTAACATTGCTTCCCTGATATATTTCATCTAAATGAACAACAACAAAAAACAACAGAAGGAAAACGACTCATCACATAAAACCTTATAATATCACGCGTAATTATTTTGTTACATTACAGACACTGATTAAATTAATTTGAATACTAGTAGTTAAGTTTTAAAGAGCAGTGTTTGATCTACTTATTTTAAGTGGTGGTAATACAGTTTGTTTAAAAACAAAAAAAGCAGAATAACTTTTGAAACAGAAAAAAAAAAAAAGACTTCAGTACTGCCTACGCTAATCGCAGCGCCACTCCGTCGCTTGCTCGAGGCACTGGGGCTCAGGAAGTCCCCATTCCTCACCACGCTACTAGAGCGAATTTTGAGGCTCGATATGTACGGGCCTCACCCAGTGACATTACGACTAACCGATCCACGTTGTGGGACGACAACATCCGTTAATACCTGATCAACGATCATAAAATTTCATGGATGTGACTTCTAACAGCGATTTACGTCTCTAACACCTAAAAATTGTCTTAGATACTAACAATATTAACGAAAAAAAAACATAGTAGAACCATAAGATTCCACAGTCAAACTTGTACCTTAATAAGAGTCAATAACGAGCAGACGTTAGATACCTGTCTAGTCCCTTCTAACAAACCCAATGACAAGACAGTTATTTCCAGAAATTGTAACTAATTATTTATACATAACGAAGTTATTTATATATAGCACGGATAAAGTTATTAGATAAAAGTTAACTCTACACACCAACAGTAATCAGTTTATAGGGAAAATACAATTGTGACTTTAGCTAACAAATTTACTAAAAAGTCTAAGTTTTGTAAAGCGTTCACCCTTTGCCACATAATTTTGATTCAAGAGTTATATTTTAGTTCACAAACAGTAACACAATTCTATTATAGTACGAACGAGAAACTTTTTTGCACGCCTTACATTACCTACACGATTCAGTGACGTAGAAGCACCACCTTTAACCTCTAATGAATAACTTGGATAAATCAATTGTTTGGCGTCTACCAGACTAACACGAGATAGTCACGCGTTTCTACGACAATTTCAGTTTCTTAAAAATGAGTATTAATCATTCAGCTTATTTTCTGTACCTCATGAACATTAAGTGATAATTAAACACCAGAAACTGCTTATGAAACTTAAGCAATTCGTATAAACAAGGCAGTTGTTGTTTTCCCACTATATTAGGCTTAAGGTTATGATAACGAGTGGATATTCAAATACCATTTTACTGTAAAAATGAAGATGTGAGAGAAGACCTATCCCTAAGTTCGTGCATTAACCTCACCAATAACAATTTTTATCACTTTTAACTTCTAACTATCTCCTGAAAAAGTGCACAATATATATGTTACTGAATATGGTGAAATAATTAAAAGTTAATAAAATTTATTATCATCTTTGATTTTTTTTAATATTACAAAGACAAATATCAGCGACATCTGTGTTAATATTTTATGATAAACAGAAACATGCCTGAACCGCTTCCACAAAAATTAACCTCCTATTGAGTTAAATGTATCACTGACCAGTTGAAAACGAACAATAATTAATATATTTTATTTTAAAAGTACAAGAACTGCAGTCTTTTATATTATATCTATTATTAACCTACTAATATAACATTTATTGGTGAATCTTAAACATGTTGTTCTGCTTTACACTAAACGTCTACACATACTAACCAGGTTCACACAGTTTACTCCAGTGATAAGGGTTACAACAAATGTACAAAGGATCATTGGCAGTTTGACACCAATGAAGCCTCTTCAACTCAAACGGATGCCGGACATCAGGCCACCTCCATAACTGACAGCAGAGCACATGGGGCGCCGCTGTCCGTCGTCCAAAACGCAGGTCTCCGCGTGGAACCAGCACGCAGTCTGAAACATCTGCCCCACGACTCTCCACAGATTGCACGAGCTTCTCGAGTTGGGCCTCTTTTAAACGTTTCAACACTGAATGAACAACAGACTTCATCTCAAAGTATTCACTGTTTTCCAGCGCACATGCGGCTTCATCATCACCAGTGTTGTTTACTATCCGATATTTCCACAACCGTTTCACTAAAGCGTTTCGCTTAGGCCGAAACATGAACACGCAGCATAATTTCTGCGAATCTTCTGTTTCCGAGCTCGTGGTAGCATTCAATCTCGTGTTGTCTGCAATAATGACACGGTAAGGTCACTATTTCCCGGGTAACCGCTGTGTCAACTAACGAGGTGTGCTTCAGAACTCTCCACCTTTCAGGTCGTAACTTTATAAATAAAATTACAAAACCAGCTTGTTTGCCTAAAAAAAACAAGATGGATTTAACACTTTTACTCCTCCAGAACTAAATCCACAAACGCTCCATGTTCATGAAGTTATGACGGCTACACAGATCTATATTGTTAAACTTCTCGTGTAGCAGACGTCTACACAATCACTGTTTCATTTTGAATATCTTCTTCTCGCTACGAGCTTTTGTCGTGTTAAGTCTGAATAACCTCTCCGCGTAGTAGACTCGTTCGAAGGGGGAAGAAACAACACTACTATCAAGGATAAGTTAATTTTCTTACTCTAAATGAAATAATCCTTCATCATCTAGAGTTCACAATGGTTATACTGTCCGATTTTTAAAAACGACTGAATGAAAGTAAGCATTTTCTTAATATCAGATTTTATAGAAGTACTTGGCGTTCTGGTTATACAACAACCTCCCTATCATTGAATAGACTCCTCCACGGTGTGAGGGATGTTGTAAATAAGCTGCAGCTATTGGCTACGTATATTACGTACGCGTCTAGACATTTTGGCGCGCTGGTGTCTGAGGCGATTGTTGCGCAAATAAGAGCTCAAATTACTATATTAGAATTAGCTCCTCCTAACCGAAGGATAAATTTAGAGTAATTCGTCATTTAGAGGTAATCCTTGCGGAGTAACGAACGCACGTGTGAATCTACGGTTTCGAGTGTTTTTAAAACACCTTTCGTACAAACTAGAAATTCATTCTTATCTGGAGATTACCTGGGGCACTGCGTTACTTTGTTTTATCTGCGACATGTTGTCGCCATCATGTCTCAGTGCCTTGATACGGCATATGTACAGCCGGTCGAAATGCGGTAGGCGTTTACTAGGCCAGCCGTCATGTCGCGTTCTACTTAAGAAATTACGAGTTGTATATTTAAAAAAAAAAAAAAATGTCGATTTTGACAATATTTTGTACTCGTAGTAAGAAGGTTTCATTTTTAGAAAATGCATATTTTATAAGAAAAATATTAAAATATGTTACCTTTTCCAGCAGTCGAAACACGAAGATTTGTTGTAAAACACAGAGTTACACAGTTGTCTATCTGTCCTCGAGTATCGGAACCAGTTTTTGAATATTATAAATGTTATAAGAGTTGTTTGGTTATGTTGCACACCAGCACAAAGATTATTCCTTTTTTTATAATAATGACTTATTATGCTTACTACTATTCTTCGAATCCTATATAAGTTCTCCACTAATATGCCGTACATAAAGCTACCGACATTTATGTAATGAGGATACCAAACTTATTTCTTTGGCCATTAAAATTATCTGAGAATTTCTTTTCACATCAAATTGAAGTCACACTTAGTTAGCAATCTACAGTTAAAGCTTTCTTGGTGTAAAGTTTTGAAAGTCATTAATTAAATCTCGACCTTCGGAACTTTTCAATAACAAGCTATGATTAAATTATAAAGCAATATTTTATTACTGGAAAAACAATCAACTGAACTTATTCCACAACTTATGATAACGCAACAAACATCACCATTGTCGTGGTTCTATACTATGTATTTTTACTTTGAAGGTTGACATGGCATGAAGGTTAGGGCACTCAACTCATACACTCAGGTCACGGTTTCGAAATCCGTCACTGAATATGCTCACGCTTTCGATAAGGACGTTGTAAAGCTATTGTACTGTTCATTGGTTAGAAGCAGTCCAAGATATGGTGGGGACTTTCTGCATTCTCTCTAATCTAGCTAGTGCCATTTAAGCTTTAGTTTTGCACTTAACAAAATGTATATCAATTTTTAGTGTTAAAGACAATTCTTATGTTAAGAGTACAATACCCATTTAATACTAAACAAATGATTCATGCGGTGTTAGCTATTTTAAAAAAAAATGTTAAAATTTAATTAACCGATAATAATATTGTTCTGATTTTGATACGTTCCAACAACAATAAATGCTAATTTTTGGAATTACTTTCTTTAAATTAATGATGTTATAAAAACACTTAGGTTCAAGAAGTATTGATAAAAATCCTATAACTCAAGCGCTTTCGAAGGGTAGATCTTTCTTATTCAGGAGCAAACAGAAGAAGAAAGATCCACCTCTCAAAACCGTTCGGGTTACAGGGTTTCTATTTCATTTGTTTAAATTAAGATACGTACATTTTTATTGCATTTTTATTTTTGACACTAGATGGCAGACCTAAACGAGCACACTGTAGGTCAGTAAGACAACGTTGGATACATGCTACACTGACTGGTTGAAGTAAGCGATATGCTGGCTTCGTTGGGTAAAGTGTTTGTGTTTTTGCGAATTTCGCACAAAGCTACTCAAAGACTATCTGCGCTAGCCGTTCCTAATTTAGCAGTGTAAGACTAGAGGGAAGGCAGCTAGTCATCACCACCCACCGCCAACTTTGGGCTACTCTTTTACCAACGAATAGTGGGATTGACCGTTACATTATAACGTCCCCACGGCTGAAAGGGCGAGCCGTTTATTGCGACCGAGATTCGAACCCGCGACCCTCGGAGTACGAGTCAAACGCCATAACCCACTTGGCCATGCCGGGCCGTTGGGTAAAGTAGCGAGATTTGTTTCGTTCTTTTATTTGTAATATGGTTAGTTTCTTGTATAATAATGTTTATTTTTTAGTTGTTTTTGTTGTTGTACGCTGGTTAAAGCAGGAAATATTTTGTCTATGTTCGTTAAAACAGACGAGACAGTAACATCTGTGCTTATAATTTATTACCCACAATTCTGAAGAACAAACCTATTTTGTAATTATATATAAAATATAACAATGAAAATAAACCACTGATCTAAAGACATCGGTGATTTATGTTTGTATAAAACTTATTGTGTGTCATGTGAACCCACTGTTTCCATTTTTATGTGGTGTATTTCTCAAAATGCAATATTTATTAGTTATAGGTGATCAAATAATCATAATGTTTCTGTATTAATTTTTAACTAATCTACTGTTTGGCTGTTTTCGGGTACACTGCACAATACGCTACGTGAGTTGTGTCTTGTTCGTCGATCCAAAAGTAATTATTAATATTATAAGCCCTCAAACTTACCACTGAGCGACCAGCTGGGTTTACCGTCTAACATTCACTGCTTTCTAACCAGAAATAAAACTTATTTATCGATATAATTTTTGCAATTTTAATTATATTCTCTCATAAAAATGCCAGGTCTGTTCCAAGTGATCCAAACTTAAACAAAAACAAACCAGTTCCCTGCTGGTAGAGCGGTAAGTCTACGGATTTATAACACCGAAATCAGCGATTCGATTCCCTTCAGTAGACACAGTAAATAGCCCCATGTGGCTTTGCTACAAGAGAACACGCACTAAAACAAAACGCACCTTACTTATAATAATAATAACATTATTTTTAGTAGTTTATAATAATAACTGCGTCATTTGTAGTAGTTTATAAAAATAATAGCTTCTTTATTTTTAATAGTTTATAATAACAACAACTATGTCATTTCTATTAGCTTACAATAATAACTTCGTTATTTCAAGAAGTTTATAATAATAATTTCTTAATTTTTATTATTTTATAACATTATAACAATAACTACATCTTTTCTAGTATTATATAATAATAATACCATCGTTATTTTTAGTAGTTGATAATAATAACTTCATTATTTCCGGCAGTTTATAAATTAATAACTTCGATATTTTTGTAGTCTATAATAATAACTTTGTTATTTCTACTAGTTTATAAAAATAATAACTTCGTTATTTCTAGTAGTTTATAATAATAATAACTTCGTTATTTCTAGTAGTTTATAATAATAATAACTTCCTTATTTCTAGTAGTTTATAATAATAATAACTTCCTTATTTCTAGTAGTTTATAATAATAATAACTTCCTTATTTCTAGTAGTTTATAATAATAATAACTTCCTTATTTCTAGTAGTTTATAATAATAATATCTTCCTTATTTCTAGTAGTTTATAATAATAATAATTTCTTTATTTTTATTAGTTTATAATAATAATAACTTCTTTAATTTTAGTAGTTTATAATAATAACAACTACGTCATTTCTAGTAGTTTATAATAATAACAATTTTATTTCTAGTAGTTTATATTTATGATAACTTCGTTATTTCTAGTAGTGTTTAGTAATAATAACTTTGTTATTTCTAGTAGTTTTTAATAATAACCTCTTTATTTCTAGGAGTTTATAATAATAATAACTACGTCATTTCTAGTAGTTTATAATAATAACTTCGTTATTTCTAGTAGTTTTTAGTAATAATAACTTCCTTATTTCTAGTAGTTTATAATAATAATAACTTCCTTATTTCTAGTAGTTTATATTAATAATACCTTCCTTATTTCTAGTAGTTTATAATAATAATAACTTCCTTATTTCTAGTAGTTTATAATAATAATAACTTCCTTATTTCTAGTAGTTTATAATAATAATAACTTCCTTATTTCTAGTAGTTTATAATAATAATAACTTCCTTATTTCTAGTAGTTTATAATTTCTTTATTTTTATTAGTTTATAATAATAATAACTTCTTTAATTTTAGTAGTTTATAATAATAACAACTACGTCATTTCTAGTAGTTTATAATAATAACAATTTTATTTCTAGTAGTTTATATTTATGATAACTTCGTTATTTCTAGTAGTTTTTAGTAATAATAACTTTGTTATTTCTAGTAGTTTTTAATAATAACCTCTTTATTTCTAGGAGTTTATAATAATAATAACTACGTCATTTCTAGTAGTTTATAATAATAACTTTGTTGTTTCTAGTAGTTTATAATAATAACAACTTCGGCATTTCTAGTAGTTTATAATAATAACTTCGTTATTTTTAGAAGTTTATAATAATAACTCCTTTTTATATTCAGTAGTTTCTCAAAATAATAACTTTCTTATTTCTAGTAGCTTATAATAATGATAATAACTTCGTTATGTCCAGTAGTTTATAATAACAAAAGCTTCTTTATTTATAGTAGTTTACAATACAAACAACTACGTCATTTCTAGTAGTTTATAATAATAACTTTGTTGTTTCTAGTAGTTTACAGTAATAATAACTTCGTTATTTCTAATATTTTATAATAACAATAACTTCTTTAATTTTACTAGTTTATACTAATAACTACGGTATTTTAGTTGTTTATAATAATAATAATAACTTTCTTGATTCTAGTACTTTATAATAATATTAACGTCGTTATTTTTAGTAGGCTATAATAAGTACTTTACTTTTAGTAGTTTTTAACAATAACTTCATTATTTCCAGTAGTTTATAAAAATAATAACTTCGTTACTTTTTTGTAGTTTATAATAAGTACGTTATTTATAGACTATATAATAATAATTTCGTTATTTCTAGTGCCTCCCGCTAGCACAGCGGTATGTCTCCGGATTTACAACGCTAAAATCAGGGATTCGATTCCCCTCGGTGGGCTGATTAGATAGCCCGATGTGGTTTTGCTACAAGAAAAAATAAAACAAATAAACAAGTTATTTCTAGTAGTTTATAAAAATAACAATTCATTATTTCTAGTAGTTTATAATAATATTTTTTTATTATCTTATAATAATAACTACGTCATTTCTACTAAATTATAAAAATAAGTACGTTATTTTAGTAGTTTATAATAATAACTATGTTGTTACTAGAAGTTTATAATAATAATAACCTCGTTATTTCTAGCAGTTTATAAAAACCACTACGTTGTTTCTAGTAGTTTATAAAAATAATAACCTCGTTATTTCCAGTAGTTTATAATAATAACTACGTCATTTCTAGTAGTTTATAATAATAATAACTGCGTTATTTTTAACAGTTTATAATAATAATAACTGCGTTATTTTTAATAGTTAATAATAATAACAACTTAGGTATTTTTAGTAGTTTATAATAATAACAACTACGTCATGGGTATTTTTTTGTTATATCTAGTAGTTTATAATAATAATAACTTCGTTATTTATATTAGTTTATAATAATAACGTCGTTATTTCTAGTTGTTTATAATAATAATTTCTTTATTGTTATTAGTTTATAATAATAACTACGTTATTTCTAGTAGTTTATAATAATAATAACTGCGTTATTTTAATATTTTTTTAATAGTTAATAATAATAACAACTTGGGTATTTTTAATAGTTAATAATAATAACAACTTGGGTATTTTAGAAGTTTATAATAATAATAACTTCCTTATTTCTAGTAGTTTCTAATAATGACCTCTTTATTTCTAGAAGTTTATAATAATAATAACTACGTAATTGCTGGTAGTTTATAATAATAATAATCACTATGTTGTTTCTAGTATTTTATAATAATTATAACTTCGTTATTTTTAGTAGTTGATAATAATAACGACGTTACTTATAGTAGATTATAATAATAATAGCATCTTTATTTTTAGTAGTTTATAATAATAACAACTTCAGCATTTCTAGTAGTTTATAATAATAACTTCGTTATTTCTTTCTGTCGTGGTAGGTATTAGTTGTGCGTCTGGATGATATGACTTTCCACACTGTATCTGTGGAGTGTCAGATTTTTCATTACTGCACAAACTTGTTTCACAACTATCTGGTGGTTCATGATGTGCAATAGTTGCACAACCATTTTCACACTCGTCCTCTGATGAACATGGTATTTCCTCTGTAGGGCAAGTTTCTGTTCCTTTGCTTGAGGTTGTTGGATTATCTGCATCTACATTGTCACTTGTAGTACCAGTAACTGACTTGCAGAACTGTCTAATATTGGAAAGTTTCAGACGCTTGCTTATCATAATTGGAATTTGTTTCCCAGATGACTCAACAGGCTAAAATACAGTCTTTATTGAAAAACTCTAACGTACAACGAACGAAGATAGAACAGAATGAAAGTAGGACTGAACTGTACAACGTATTTAAGTCGAACGCGCAAACTTCAGAGTAATTACCGAGCCGACTGACCTCCTGGGCATCGCTGGGACAATAATGTGTGCTAATTACAACACAAGTTATTGCAAGTTTCTCGAAAAATACTTAAACAATCACAAATATATTATATTCCTGTTAAAGTTCATCAAACACGTTGTGATATAATATCTATAAGCACGTCTATTAAATAAAAACCTAAACAAAAACTAGCAATACAATTAGAGTAGAGGCTTCAGGCTGTGGAAATCGCTTCTTTTGTGTTCTAATTATACAAGAAAATACAATATTTTAACTATCTATGATAAGAGAACATATTGTTCTTTTACCATAAAGCACCAGCACTTTATTAGAGGTCGGTGATAATCTGAAATTTCATGGATTAATGAGGACCACAAACACAGGTCTGATGAGCCCTGTTGTAAAATCGAGGCTGAGACTAAAGGAAGCAGAGGTGGGTGATGTAGGGCACATCTGGATCCGAGCGGCCTGAACCTGTCGTTATCTGTACACTAAACGTACACTATGGTCAGCGACTTCGGCAGCTAAGGAGAGTAAGGCGTTCGACAATAAAACCGGCTAGACATGCATAAGAACAAATGGCGTAGGAAAACCGCACAATATACATATAAGATTGATGCAGCTACAAGCTACAAATGGCCTGCCGTATCTAGATCACAGGAGTTTACGCTTGGGGGTAATATTTTCGTATTTCATGCTCTGTTCAATCTGTTGTGATGAAAATTTTACTTAATCTTACACTACGTACAAGACGTAGGTAGATTCTGTGATAGTGCTTGCATTATACTTAGGCCTACTGACTGATACTTACGATCTATCGCTTAGATCGAAAGCTTAGAAGCAAGCCTATATTAAAGATGTACATTTCGGCTACTGAAAAAGCCTACATCTAGGCCTAATTATGTAATTCGATTGGTAAGAACATGAGAATCACAAGAACAAACAATTTGTAAGCCTGTGATGCAATAAAACAATTCAACAGACCAAACTGTAGGGGGGGGGGATGATTGTATGCACCATGCCCCCACCTAAAGTGAAGGGGGGATGTATACCCTCTATCCCCCCCAGGATCTACGTCCCTGTAATTTAATAATGACTTAAATTTTTTCATATGTACACGACATAAAATAAAAAAAAAAACTTAGTGTACTTAGAGTTGTTGGTGTTTAAGCATAACGTTACACAATGTTCCATCCACTGTGTAGAATAGAATCCTGGATTTTAACTTAGAGTTGTTGGTGTTTAAGCATAACGTTACACAATGTTCCATCCGCTGTGAAGAATAGAATCCTGGATTTTAACTTAGAGTTGTTGGTGTCTAAGCATAACGTTACACAATGTTCCATCCGCTGTGTAGAATAGAATCCTGGATTTTAGCATTATGAGTCCATAAATATATCACTGCTCTACGTTCATGAGTTGCTTAATAATTTTCATAACTTCATATATTTCAATTCACATTGGTTATGTTTCACAAAAGAAGATCTGCTTCTCAATATTGATTTTTATTGGTCAATTGCTATATTAAGATTCGTCATTAGTGACACTTATTGGTCTGTTCTTTTATGACCCCTAATAATTCTATGATACTTTTGAACTTGAAATAAGAATGCTATAAGAAAGAAGGGCGTGTCACTTTCCTGGGCCCCTCACTAGATGTCACCATCTACAATTTTTATGACACCACTGTTGAGCACGATAAGGATTATGGGTACAGCATCAATTGTCTTTTACAGAGTTACTTTCTGAGATCGTATTTCTTACTATCATTTTCGCTTTCAGGAAGCGACGTGGTATCTGGTTGTCATGACCGATAAGCGATTACCTAATTAGCTAACTAAATAAATAAAAACCTGTTCCAGAAACACACGGATTGTTAAAAGTCACGAGCTAAGAACGATCTCTCCCCTACTTAAACAACAATAAAAAGAAGGGTAGTTAGTGCTAGTTACCATTATTCTCTTATTTAAACTCCAATAAAAAGTTGGCTGTTTGGCGATTATTCATGCAAAGCAACTATAGTATCTGTGGCAAACAACCGGTAACAACTTAACAATAAATGTGAAATTATTATAATATGTAAAACGAAATCATGTTTTTTAAAAAAGTCCAATTTTCAAATTCAAAACTTAAATAGAGTTAAAAGGCCAATGGCCCTTAAAAATTTCAAAACACGACTGAGGTTAACAGTGTCACCATCCTCAACGACACTGTCCAATGTAGGGGTAAATCTGTAGTAAAAACATACTAAAATAGTGCCGTCAATCACAGTCCTACCAACAGTAAAATGTGGGCTATTATACTTGAGTGCCACACATTGGTGCATCGGTCCCAGATAAAAGAAAATGATGAGTTAAAAAACTCTGACAAGTGTGTATCCTAGCCAGGACAACTTCCAATCCTTACGGAAGCAAGACAGCCAAAGTCACTTTGCTCGAAGTCGCAGAGCCGAATAAAGGACAGTAGTCTCCTTATATAGGACATGCACGGCGGTGAGAGCATAGCAGAAATGGGCCAGTCGGTTTTAAATATCGGCGAGGACAGGGTGAGAACTAACGTGAAGCGATTCCAGGGCTAGTATAGAACTAAGCGTGTCAGTATAAATAGTATGTACTGCATAGCTTCTCCTTGATCCAGGGTAAGTATACAGTTCGGCAGTGAACACAGAAACTGTAGAGGGGACCCTGTGTGCAACCACCAAACCACAAACAGCCATGGGAGAGCCCACATAGTCACCTCGTTTTGGACAATTAGTATATATGGGAATGAAAAGGTGATTCGAAGAGATTTCGGCAAATAGGAGACTGTACTTCCAATCGGGAATATCCACCTTCCTCAGATGACTCAAAGAAAGGTCACAGAAGGGAACGGTAACAAGCCATGGAAGAACAGACCCAATTCAGTAAAATGCACCTGGATACAAAGCCCATAAGGAACAATGGCAGACTCTGTATTCTGAGAAAGCATGGCCCAATGAGGAAGATAAACAGATGGGGTAAGGATCGAAGTTTTGAAGAACACAGTAAAGACATTTGCAAACAGCAGAGGTGTAGAGAAGGTTCTTGAGACTCAGTGTACAAACTCTGAATTGGAGAAGTGCAGAAAGCTCCCATACACAACTGAAGCCCCTGATGGTGAGTGGGGTCCAGAAGTGCAGAAAGCTCCCATACACAGCTGAAGACCCTGATGGTGAGTGGGGTCCAACATCTTCAAGGGTGAGATTCTGGCAGTCATAGATCAGAGACCCATAGTCTAGTTTTGATTGAATGAGGGCACAATAGATCTTTAGCATAAAATATCAATCTGCTCCCAAAGGGGTGGAAGAGAGGACACAGAGGATGTTCAGCACCCTTGTACACTTGATATATAGCTGCTTGGTGTATGGAATGAAAGTCAGCTTATAGCCAAATATAATCCCCATGAATTTTGCCTCAGTGTCCATAGTAAGCACAACTTCACTGAGACAGAGCTCAGGATGAGGGCGAATACCCCACTGGTGGCAAAAGTGCATGCAAACGGACATAGAGAAATAAAATTTAAAAGCGTTTTCTGTGGTCCACTTTAGTAAACGACTGAGGACAATCTGTAGCTGCTGCTCAATAAATCTCATGCTCGACGACCTACACGAGATGCGAAGTCGTCGAAGTAGAGCCTGTTTACAACTGTAGGAGGGAGTTGTCCAGTGTTGGAATTAATCTTTATAATAAAAAGTGTGACGCTCACAAATACAGTTCTGAGCGACTCCAAGTTCCTGTGGGAAAGAATGGGAAAGTGTCGAACCCACATGGACTTGGAATCGCCACTGCATTAAAAAATGTTTATTAAATTTGAGCAAATGGCCAAACAACCCATATGGGTGGAGGTCTCGCAGAATGCCATAACTCCATGTAGTGTCATAAGCATTTTTGAGGTAAAAAACACAGAAACAGGATGTTGCCACTTGAGAAAGACTTTCCTGGTTGACGTTTCAAGTCGAATCAGATGGTCCATGGTGGAGTGTTGTCATCAGAACACATACTGGATGGGCGAGAGGAGGTTGTTTGATTCGAGGAACCAAACAAGACAAGCATTAACCTTCCTCTCTAAGATTTTATAGAGAAACCTCGAGAAAGCAATTGGACAGTAGGTTGAAGGAATTTTAGGATCCTTCCCGTGCTTGGAAAAATGGAGGACAATAGCCTGGTGCCAAGGATCAGGAAGAAAATTATCCTTCCAGATCCAATTAAAAAGAACCAAAATAATAACAAAACAGACAGGATAGAGATAGTGCAGCATCTCATAGTGAATATCATGAAGTTCCACTGATGTACTGCCAGACCAATGAAGAGCAAGCTTGAATTCCACCAGTGTAAAGGGACGATTATGGTCATAGAGGCAATTAGCCTGAAAGGAAATAAGCAATCGCTCTACCCGAGCCTTGATGGATAAAAAGTGGGGGGAACAGAAGCACTAGATACACGAGAAAAGCTTTTGTCAATAGGATTGGCGATGCTCTGGACATCAGAGAGGAAGATCGAAAGGGGAGGGAAAGTATACTGCCCACTGACATTTCGAATCTTGTCCCATATTACTTTGAAAGAAGATATTGTAATTGTGAACTTAATATAAGATTTCTTTTGGCTATGAAGTCTTACCTACCAAACACGTGCACAAGCCCCCATAAAATCAATGTGGTTTAAAAGTGTAGGATACTTATGAAAGGTATCCCAGGGCCATTTTTGAGCCTTCCATACCATTCGCAGGCAGGATTCTACCACTGTGGAAAACCTGTCAAGATTTTAGGATTACATTGAGCAACTGTTTGGGTAATACAGTCAGTCACTTCTCCCATGCAGTGGTCTTTTGATGGCTTACAGACAATAGCAAGATTAGTTTCCAAGAGAGCTGTGAAAGAGGGTTAGTTTACCTGATCCAGCTTCCACCGAGTCACGCGGGTTGGGTGGCATCAACATGGCCAGTCTCTCTCAAAATGACAGGAAAATGATTACTGCCGCGTGGGCATCTATCATCCCCCCCAAGAGAAATGAGAGAAAAATGAAGGGGCCCTGGATCAAATGGAGTGGCAGTAAAAGGCTGACTAGGTGCATGAAAATAAGTATGATAACTAGTATTGAAGAGGGACAGGTTGTGATTCGAGAGCATATGCTCTACAGATGATCTCTTTCATCGATGTCAACACCACTCCAGAGAGGACTATGTCTATTAAAAGTCTCCAGGATTTAAAAAAGATGGCGACCCCTTGATGCTCTCATTGATTATATGTCTCTCCAGAAGACAGGTAGAGAAAAACAAATAGTATGACCCAAGGAAACATGGATGGTTATAGCTTCCAAGGGTGTATCAAGTGGCAGGGTGGGTATGTGCTGATTGACCAAATGTACAAGGAAAACTGCTGAAAGTTGACTGCATCGACAGATTTTCACAAATGTAAGGAGAGACACATGGGATGACAGAAATCAATCAAATCCTCAATATCATCTATATTGGAACAGAAACCTTGACAGTTCCACTATATCAATGTGGCCATTTTTATTTAGATTTATGGCCAAGTTATTTTTATTTATTAGAAGGAGGACTTTCGACCTCCATAGATTCTGCCCTGGATCAAGTGAAGAGGTCTTTGTCAGTAGATGTAGAGTCCAGTAACTGAGGTCGGGAACAAAAAATCGTTAAACATCCTTGGCCCGAAGAATAAGATGGAACCGAGGAAATGCCAGAAGACAGAGCCAAAGAAAGTGGATCTGGGGAGCCAGTGGAAAGAATGGTGGGGAGAGAGATAGGTGTTGGTGTTGACTCGACAACTCTGTTAACCACAGAGGACAAAATACTCTTCACGTGGTTTGAAAATGGCTCTGTCAGAGGAATGAAGAGATTTTGTCTCCACACCTACTATAGCAATGGAGTGCAGTGCAGCAGCATATATCCAAAATGTAGTGGTGGACAGTAACTTTTCGAGCCTTGGGGTAAGAAATGTTTCAAATGCTGTACTTCTTTTTTCTCCACTCACTTAGGGTAAGAAAGAATGTAAAAGGGGTGGGAGCCGCTATAGTTAACACAATTAGTTACAATCATTGGTATTTTGTTCTAACCACCGCAACGAACATACGTAAAGGAACCACGATATAATGTCTATGAATGACACTGAAAACATCTGACAAGTGAACGTGGTGATGTAAAAAACCATTTGTATAATGTCTATGAATGACAGAACATCTGACAAGTGAACGTGGTGATGTAAAGATAAAAACCATTTGTATAATGTCTATGAATGACAGAACATCTGACAAGTGAACGTGGTGATCAGTGATGACGAGAAACCCACTTGTTGTTCGCTCTTCTATGTAAAGTGTTTTCTCAGCCCAAATGAGCCGTTTTTGCATATACATTTCTGAACGTGGTGATGTAAAGATAAAAACCATTTGTATAATGTCTATGAATGACAGAACATCTGACAAGTGAACGTGGTGATGTAAAGATAAAAACCATTTGTATAATGTCTATGAATGACAGTGAAAACATCTGACAAGTGAACGTGGTGATGTAAAGATAAAAACCATTTGTATAATGTCTATGAATGACAGAACATCTGACAAGTGAACGTGGTGATGTAAAAATAAAAACCATTTGTAGGTAGCATTATTCCGTCCTTCAGAGTGAAGATACGGCACACCGCAGAAATGCCCTACCTGGAAAAACCAGCGAAAATCTCCGACTCGGGAATGTTCTTTAAATCCCTCTCAACGACAACTCCTCGTGACTAATTCAAAGTAGCATTGGGAGTACCTTAATGGGTATATCCTCAATGGTCTGCAAGAAAAGTTTGATGTGTTTTGGAATGGATGTATCAGCCAAGATATCTCCAGAAGAAAGGTATTTGACTGAAGTACAAGAGCCAGCAAGCCCCTTCTGAATAAAACATAGACATTTGCCCTAAATATTTGTTTAAAAAATATAATAATAATATAATATATTATCATAATACTGAGATAATAACAATAATATAATATAATATAATATCATAATATTAAGATAATGACAATAATATAATATAATATATAATATAATATAATATAATATATAATATAATATAATATCATAATATTAAGATAATGACAATAATATAATATAATATATAATATAATATAATATCATAATAATAATATAATATCACGTACAGGTGATAAACAAGTTGAAGTCTACTGTTCAGTATCATTAAAATTAAGACTTGGTTGTTTATCTACGATCTGTTTATTATTATTATTAAGAATTGGTTGTTTATCTACGATCTGTTTAATATTATTATTAAGAATTGGTTGTTTATCTACGATCTGTTTAATATTATTTTTAAGATTTGGATGTTTATCTAGGATCTGTTTATTATTATTAAAAGCAAAAAAATGAAGGTTACTTACTTTCTTTCTCCTATTTTAAAAACAATAAAAAGAAGGGTAGTTACTATGTCTCTCTTATTTAAAAACAATTAAAATAAGGATAGTTGCTATCTCTCTCCTATTTATAAAAATAATAAAAACAAGGGTAGTTACTATCTCCCTAATTTAAGAAAATGAACATAAGGATAGTCGCTATCTCTCTCCTATTTATAAAAATAATAAAAAGATAGGTTGTTACTATCTCTCTTATTTAAAAACAATTAAAATAAGAATAGTTGCTATCTCTCTCCAATTTATAAAAATAATAAAAAGAAGGGTTGTTACTATCTCTCTCTTATTTAAAAAAAAAAAACAGGATAGTTACTATCTCTCTCCTATTTATAAAAATAATAAATTGAAGGGTTGTTACTATCTCTCTCTTATTTAAAACCTAAAAATAAGGATAGTTGCTATCTCTCTCCTATTTATAAAAATAATAAAAAACAAGGGTAGTTACTATCTCTCTCTTATTTAAAAACTAAAAATAAGGGTACTTACTATCTCTCTCTTATTTAAAACCTAAAAATAAGGGTAGTTACTATCTCTCTCCTATTTATAAAAATAATAAAAATAAGGGTAGTTACTATCTCTCTCCTATTTATAAAAATAATAAAAATAAGGGTTGTTACTATCTCTCTCTTATTTAAAACCGAAAAATAAGGATGGTTACATTCTCTCTTATTTAAAAAACAATAAAGTAAGGGTTAGTTACTATCTCTCTCTTATTTAAAAAACAGTAAAAAGAAGTTTAGTTACTGTCTCTCTCTTATTTAAAAAACAATAAAAGAAGGGTAATTACTGTCTCTCTCCTATTTATAAAAACAATGAAAAGAAGTTTAGTTACTGTCTCTCTCTTATTTAAAAACAATGAAAAGAAGTTTAGTTACTGTCTCTCTCTTATTTAAAAAACAATGAAAAGAAGTTTAGTTACTGTCTCTCTCTTATTTAAAAACAATGAAAAGAAGTTTAGTTACTGTCTCTCTCTTATTTAAAACAATGAAAAGAAGTTTAGTTACTCTCTCTCTTATTTAAAGAACAATGAAAAGTTTAGTTATTCTCTCTCTCTTATTTAAAACAATAAAAGGGTAAGTCACTGTCTCTCTCTTATTTAAAACAATGAAAAGAAGTTTAATTACTGTCTCTCTCTTATTTAAAAACAATAAAAAGAAGTGTAGTTACTGTCTCTCTCTTATTTAAAAACAATGAAAAGAAGTTTAGTTATTGTCTCTCTCTTATTTAAAAACAATAAAAGGGGTAATCACTGTCTCTCTCTTGTTTAAAAAACAATGAAAAGAAGTGTAGTTACTGTCTCTCTCTTATTTAAAACAATGAAAAGAAGTTTAGTTACTCTCTCTCTCTTATTTAGAAAACAATGAAAAAGTTTAGTTATTGTCTCTCTCTTATTTAAAAACAATGAAAAGAAGTTTAGTTACTCTCTCTCTCTTATTTAAAAACAATGAAAAGAAGTTTAGTTACTCTCTCTCTCTTATTTAAAACAATAAAAAGAAGTGTAGCTACTCTCTCTCTCTTATTTAAAAACAATGAAAAGAAGTTTAGTTATTGTCTCTCTCTTATTTAAAAACAATAAAAAGGGTAATCACTGTCTCTCTCTTGTTTAAAAACAATGAAAAGAAGGGTAATCACTGTCTCTCTCTTATTTAAAAACAATGAAAAGAAGTTTAGTTACTCTCTCTCTCTTATTTAAAAACAATAAAAAGAAGTTTAGTTACTGTCTCTCTCTTATTTAAAAACAATGAAAAGAAGTTTAGTTATTGTCTCTCTCTTATTTAAAAACAATGAAAAGAAGTTTAGTTATTGTCTCTCTTATTTAAAACAATAAAAAGGATAATCACTGTCTCTCTCTTATTTAAAAACAATGAAAAGAAGTTTAGTTACTCTCTCTCTCTTATTTAAAAAACAATGAAAAGAAGTTTAGTTACTGTCTCTCTCTTATTTAAAAACAATGAAAAGAAGTTTAGTTACTGTCTCTCTCTTATTTAAAAACAATAAAAAGGATAATCACTGTCTCTCTCTTATTTAAAAACAATGAAAAGAAGTTTAGTTACTCTCTCTCTCTTATTTAAAAAATGAAAAAAGAAGTCTAGTTACTGTCTCTCTCTTATTTAAAAACAATAAAAGAAGTTTAGTTACTGTCTCTCTTTATTTAAAAAACAATGAAAAGAAGTCTAGTTACTGTCTCTCTCTTATTTAAAAAACAATAAAAAGAAGTTTAGTTACTGTCTCTCTCTTATTTAAAAACAATGAAAAGAAGTTTAGTTACTGTCTCTCTCTTATTTAAAAACAATAAAAGAAGTTTAGTTACTGTCTCTCTCTTATTTAAAAAACAATGAAAAGAAGTTTAGTTACTGTCTCTCTCTTATTTAAAAAACAATAAAAAGAAGTTTAGTTACTGTCTCTCTCTTATTTAAAACAATGAAAAGAAGTTTAGTTACTGTCTCTCTCTTATTTAAAACAATAAAAAGAAGTTTAGTTACTGTCTCTCTCTTATTTAAAAAACAATGAAAAGTTTAGTTATTGTCTCTCTCTTATTTAAAAAACAATAAAAGTTTAATCACTGTCTCTCTCTTATTTAAAACAATGAAAAAAGAAGTTAATTTACTGTCTCTCTCTTATTTAAAAACAATGAAAAGAAGTTTAGTTACTGTCTCTCTCTTATTTAAAAACAATGAAAAGAAGTCTAGTTACTGTCTCTCTCTTATTTAAAAACAATGAAAAGAAGTCTAGTTACTGTCTCTCTCTTATTTAAAAACAATGAAAAGAAGTTTAGTTACTGTCTCTCTCTTATTTAAAAAACAATGAGAAGAAGTGTAGTTACTGTCTCTCTCTTATTTAAAAACAATGAAAAGAAGTTTAGTTACTGTCTCTCTCTTATTTAAAAACAATAAAAAGAAGTTTAGTTACTGTCTATCTCTGATTTAGAAAACAATGAAAAAGTTTAGTTATTGTCTCTCTCTTATTTAAAAACAATAAGAAGTTTAATTACTGTCTCTTATTTAAAAAACAATGAATAGAAGTGTAGTTACTGTCTCTCTCTTATTTAAAAACAATAAAAGAAGGTAATTACTGTCTCTCTCTTATTTAAAAAACAATGAAAAGAAGTTTAGTTACTGTCTCTCTCTTATTTAAAAACAATGAAAAGAAGTTTAGTTACTGTCTCTCTCTTATTTAAAAACAATGAAAAGAAGTTTAGTTACTGTCTCTCTTATTTAAAAACAATGAAAAGAAGTTTAGTTACTGTCTCTCTCTTATTTAAAAACAATAAAAAGAAGTTTAGTTACTGTCTCTCTCTTATTTAAAAACAATGAAAAGAAGTTTAGTTATTGTCTCTCTCTTATTTAAAAACAATAAAAAGGGTAATCACTGTCTCTCTCTTATTTAAAAACAATGAAAAGAAGTTTAGTTACTCTCTCTCTCTTATTTAAAAACAATAAAAAGAAGTGTAGTTACTGTCTCTCTCTTATTTAAAAACAATGAAAAGAAGTTTAGTTACTGTCTCTCTCTTATTTAAAAACAATGAAAAGAAGTCTAGTTACTGTCTCTCTCTTATTTAAAAACAATAAAAAGAGTAATCACTGTCTCTCTCTTATTTAAAAACAATGAAAAAGTTTAAGTTTAGTTACAATGAAAAGTCTCTCTCTTATTTAAAACAATAAAAAGAAGTTTAGTTACTGTCTCTCTCTTATTTAAAAACAATGAAAAGAAGTCTAGTTACTGTCTCTCTCTTATTTAAAAACAATAAAAAGAAGTGTAGTTACTGTCTCTCTCTTATTTAAAAACAATGAAAAGAAGTTTAGTTACTCTCTCTCTTATTTAAAAAACAATAAAAAGAAGTTTAGTTACTCTCTCTCTCTTATTTAAAAACAATAAAAGAAGTAGTTACTGTCTCTCTCTTATTTAAAAACAATGAAAAGAAGTTTAGTTACTCTCTCTCTCTTATTTAAAACAATAAAAAGAAGTTTAGTTACTGTCTCTCTCTTATTTAAAAACAATGAAAAGAAGTTTAGTTATTGTCTCTCTCTTATTTAAAAACAATAAAAAGAAGTTTAATTACTGTCTCTTATTTAAAAAACAATGAAAAGAAGTGTAGTTACTGTCTCTCTCTTATTTAAAAACAATGAAAAGAAGTTTAGTTACTCTCTCTCTCTTATTTAAAAAACAATGAAAAGAAGTTTAGTTACTGTCTCTCTCTTATTTAAAAAACAATGAAAAAGTTTAGTTACTGTCTCTCTCTTATTTAAAAACAATAAAAAGAAGTTTAGTTACTGTCTCTCTATTTAAAAAAAATGAAAAGAAGTTTAGTTACTGTCTCTCTCTTATTTAAAAACAATGAAAAGAAGTTTAGTTACTGTCTCTCTCTTATTTAAAAAACAATAAAAAGAAGTGTAGTTACTGTCTCTCTCTTATTTAAAAACAATGAAAAGAAGTTTAGTTACTGTCTCTCTCTTATTTAAAAAACAATGAAAAGAAGTCTAGTTACTGTCTCTCTCTTATTTAAAAAACAATAAAAGAAGTTTAGTTACTGTCTCTCTCTTATTTAAAAAACAATGAAAAGAAGTTTAGTTATTGTCTCTCTCTTATTTAAAACAATAAAAAAAGTTTAATCACTGTCTCTCTCTTATTTAAAACAATGAAAAGAAGTTTATTTAAAAACAATTACTGTCTCTCTCTTATTTAAAAAAACAATAAAAGAAGTTTAGTTACTGTCTCTCTCTTATTTAAAAAACAATAAAAAAGTTTAGTTACTGTCTCTCTCTTATTTAAAAACAATAAGAAGTTTAATTACTGTCTCTCTCTTATTTAAAAACAATAAAAAGTTTAGTTACTGTCTCTCTCTTATTTAAAAACAATGAAAAGAAGTTTAGTTACTGTCTCTCTCTTATTTAAAAACAATAAAAAGAAGTGTAGTTACTGTCTCTCTCTTATTTAAAAAACAATGTTTAGTTACTGTCTATCTCTGATTTAGTTTTAGTTACTGTCTCTCTCTTATTTAAAAACAATAAAAGAAGTTTAGTTACTGTCTCTCTTATTTAAAACAATGAAAAGAAGTTTAGTTACTGTCTCTCTCTTATTTAAAAACAATGAAAAGAAGTTTAGTTACTGTCTCTCTCTTATTTAAAAACAATAAAAAGAAGTTTAGTTACTGTCTATCTCTGATTTAGAAAACAATGAAAAAGTTTAGTTATTGTCTCTCTCTTATTTAAAAACAATAAGAAGTTTAATTACTGTCTCTTATTTAAAAAACAATGAAAAGAAGTGTAGTTACTGTCTCTCTCTTATTTAAAAAATAATAAAAAGAAGTTTAGTTACTGTCTCTCTCTTATTTATAAAAACAATGAAAAGAAGTTTAGTTACTGTCTCTCTCTTATTTAGAAAACAATGAAAAAGTTTAGTTATTGTCTCTCTCTTATTTAAAAACAATAAGAAGTTTAATTACTGTCTCTTATTTAAAAAACAATAAAAAGAAGGGTAATTACTGTCTCTTATTTAAAAACAATGAAAAGAAGTTTAGTTACTATCTCTCTTTTATTTAAAAAAAAACCAATGAAACGAAGTTTAGTTACTGTCTCTCTCTTATTTAAAGGGTGATGACTAGCTGCCTTCCCTCTAGTCTTACACTGCTAAATTAGGGACGGCTAGCACAGATAGCCCTCGAGTAGCTTTATGCGAAATTCCAAAAACAAACAAACAAACTTATTTAAAGAACAATGAAAAGAAGTGCAGTTACTGTCTCTCTCTTATTTAAAAAACAATGAAATGAAGCTTAGTTACTGTCTCTCTTACTTAAAAAACAATAAAAAGAAGTTTAGTTACTGTCTCTCTCTTATTTAAAAAACAATAAAAAGAAGTTTAGTTACTGTCCATAGAAAGTAGAATTTATTAATGTTTTTCAATGAAGTTAACAATAACGTTTTTAGTGGTTGTTGGTTCATGTAGTATCCACGACCCGCCTGGCGACTCTATCGTGATAAGTTACTATTACTACCCCTAGCCGCCAAACCAAACTAATAGTGGAGAGACAACAACTGTGTAAGACAAGTTTTTTTTTAAGTCCCCGCTGTATCTGCACGACTAATAGCAAACTTCTGACGCTGATGGGCGGTGGACTATCAGTAGAGTGACTGAGGGCGCCGAAAAGTTCTGTCTAGCCTAACGAAGCGTGTTTGTAATCTGCCGGACGCCAGGGTTCTGCTGGCAGCACGCCCAAGTAGAGCGTCAAAAAGCGGTGGACTCGGCGGCTGAGGCATTTGTTGACGGCGCCAGGACCTTTCAGTCCCAGTAGAAAATGGGAATATGGTACCAATGTGAAAACAGAGAAATGAATAAGATAATGAGGCCAGCCTGGAGCCGTCTCCCAGACTCTTCATGTTAATCAAGTTCTTTGTTCCTGTGTGCCCCAAGTAGCTGGCAGCTTTTCGAGATTAATAAGTTTTACATATCCGGGATAATTCTGAAACAATAAAATATTATAATTATTCTACACTGACTTACCACCAAATATGATGGTACAACGTCAACAGTACTGGCGCCATCATGGCTGAATCTAAACAAACTGTAAAACTCTTTAATTTTAGACTATTTAGACTACCACTTATTTCATGGATAATACATTAAATTATGTTTTAAACATTTCATAATTAGTGTAAAAGAATATAAAAAATATCAGAATTTGTGTTCTACAAAACGTAATTATATAAAATTCGCTACAAAGTCGATAAGAAGTCGCCATTGTCATGCCAAAAAATCAGTTTTATAGGAGAAAACAAAAAAAATGTTTAATTTGACGCGATAAGGCGTATTTCGTACAAAATGCCATGATATTTCAAAGCAGATGTTTATTTTAGTTTGGAAGTTAAAGAGTAAAAATATGTACTTTTTTGTGATTTAGTATAATTTGATTTGAAATATCATGACAATTAAATAAACGATGTCTGTACAACTGAGAAAACATTAAATAAGTTATAAAATGTTTACAACTATCGCTTAGCACCTGTCTTTATTTTATTGTCCAAGTTCGAGTGTGAAAAACACAACAACATTGGAGAACAAATGAAAAATTCCAGTTTAGTGTATAATAATGTGTTAACAACCTAGTGTGTTTTATATATACATATTTGTCTTGACATCCTTAACGTGTTATGTATATACATACTTGTTAAATGTGTTAACAACTTAATGTTTTATATACATTCGTACATGTTAAATACGTTAATACCGGTCATTTCAAACCATGTCGTAAGTTTGGAACACCACATGATCCACGTCTGTGTTACAGTTATCCTAAAATAATTATATGTTTAATCATTTCTAATTAGAAGACGCATGTGTGACCATTTCTAATTGGATACGATTTGACAAAATGTGAAACGACACATTCTTAGAACATTTCCCGTAAAACACGAATCGTGACAACCTGGCTGTCGTGAGTTTGACATGACAATGGTTTGAATGCCTACATCTTAAATTATATTAAGTATAATATCATAAACTGGTTTACAATATTTTCTAAAAAGTCTTAAGACACACTAACAGCAATTGAACAATTTTATGAACGCGTGTCATTTGAACAAGAGAAAATATGTGAATTTGTTAATACCAAATGCATGGATCGGATTGGCTTAGAACATTCCTTAAATGTTTACAAAAACGTCCTTTAATTTATATTGTGCAGTTATTTAGTTCAAGTTAATAAAGAGGAAAAACAATCGATACCTGAACGTTTATAAATAGTGTTAACGACTTTCTTACTTCCTACAAGAATGTTAAACAAATTATGAATTTCAAAATGAAGTAGAGATCTTGTTATAAAATAATAAAACAATAATTAAAATCACAATCTCAAATATATAAAATTTAATCATTATTTTAACTTTATATAAAGCTGTTAAAGTAGAGATTAATTTTTATAAATTCGTGCTTGTGATTGTAATTCTGGTTTCATTATTTTTACAACAACATTTCTTCTTTATGTTAAGTTTCATCATTTTTAATAGCCTTGTTTATTGACTTTTTATGTTATACCCGTGTATAAAGTATATACTTTATCTTTGGAAACCGTCGTGTGCCTATTCACTAATATGTAGCGCCATCATGTGGATTAAATTGGCTTTAATATATATTTAGGTACGTGCATAATATATTTACCATTTATATTATACCTGTGCATATACAGAATTTCATCGAAATTTTTAAAGCGGATGCCCACGAACTACTCAAGTTAGCTGGATAAATTTTGTATCGCTAATTCGATCTGCCTAGAGTCCAGTCCCCCTGACGTGATCAGGTAGGTGGGTAGGAGACAAAAATGTTGCTCTCTTAGAAATGTTTAAATGTTATACCAGTAATGTAAGTGACTTCTTTAGAGTATTATTAGTATGTGTGCACATAATATATCGAAACCCATACTTTGAAGTATTTAAAACCCTTGTCAATCCCTTATACTAAAAACTACCGTACTTAAAATAAGTCCTGGTTAAGACAGGAGTAACTTTACAGAAATACAAATCTAAAATTCGTGGTTCGACTCCACACGATAGAAACAACAGATAACCAAAACAAATAGTCTCAATCGTCTAGTCTTATAATTAATTGTACAGCAGCAACGGCTCAGTAATACAGACTTCTAAGGTTAACATATTGTTTAGTTATATTGTAGAGCGTAGACGTACTTGCCACAGCAACACTAATATAATCAATTTTATAATTAGTAATAAAAGTTTCAACTAAAGTACCAGTAGCAGCAAACTTCTGTAACACAGATATCAAAACTCTAAAGTTTGTTTGTTGTAAATTTTACACTAACTGCTCGAAAGTTATCTGTTTTAGCCCTCCTTAATTTGACAGTTAAAGACTAGAGGGAAGACAACTAGTAAACATCACCCACCGCCAACTCTTGAGCTACTCTTTTAGTAACAAATAGTAGGATTGATCATTACATAATCACAACCCCACGGCTAAAAGAAGGAACATATTCAGGGTCGGGACTGAATCTCGTGACAACCCGGCCATATCGGAGGGTCTTAGCATTAACAATAGGTACTCTAATCCTGCCAACAGGTTACTTAAAGTCGTAAAATAAATTGTGGTAATTTACATGAAACCGAATCAAACGAGAGAAAAACAACAATAGCTAACAAGTCTTATTTTAATGCTGATTGTAACAGAATAAGGAATATCCAACCATATTCATGGGTGTTCGCAAGGGGACAATTCCTCCTTGAAGATGATAAAAACATTTCTTTATTAATTCAGTATATATATATATCTTTGATTTAGAAATTGCCCCTCTCGGAGAAATATCTGTGGAAGCTTATGCCCACGTATTCAGTTTGTCAATACGTATTTATCTGTCGACCGGACAGACGGAAAATAATTATTTATGGAATACCTACCGCATCTGCTACTTGGAACAAGCTATATAAGTATAACGTGGAAACAATATAGTTTCTATATTACGTTGATTATATTTCATCTCAAGTAATAACCTTTAAATATCGTCTAAAAACCATCAACAGGGATCCGTACTTTCAGTTTGTAAACAAAGCACCATGGACAGAAGAAACTGCTCTGAATAATTTGATGAACAAAAATAACATCTCATGACTACTAATAGAAATAAACCGATAGATTCATGATTTTTGTCTGTAAAAGCGGAAATCACTACCCTGCTATTACTATCGACTGTTTTTCTCTGAAGGGCGAAGTGGTGATCTCTGTAAACACGTTATTAAATTCTTGGACATTTCACACCCTAAATCACCGGATATATGAACTTTTCGCTGACAGAAACATTTTTGTATCATTTTTTTACAAACAGACACGATCATAATGCTGCTTTATAACAGTCTATTTGAACTTCTTTTATAAGCTGGATTACAGAGTACTACAAACAAACTTCACACCACCTACAAATTATACCGGTTTAAGAGAAATACATTTATCATCAATAACCCTACACACGAGCAAATCTAAAGAATAATATCATGGTTCATACCAAATAACCAATGTTAGTAACAATTTGTTACAACTAATAATCAACTTTAGCAACAACTTGTTACAACTAATAACCAGCCTTAGTAACAACACGTTAGTCCTAGCATTATGCTAATTGTTAATATGTGCCGAACCTCGTTATTCTGTTCACCTCTTTCTTATTTATTTATTTGCTCCCTAGGTTTGGTTTGGTTTGATTTTCACACAAAGCTACACTAGGCCTATCTGCGCTAGCCGTCCCTAATTTAGCAGTGTAAGACTAGAGGGAAGGCAACTAGTCATCAACACCCACCACCAACTCTTGGGCTACTCTTTACAAAGGAATAGTGAGATTGACCGTCACATTATAACGCCCCCACGACTGAAAAGGCGAGATGTTTGGTGTGACGGCATTCGAACCCGCGACACTCAGATTACAAGTCGAGTGCCTTAACCACCTGGCTTGTTCCCCCTATGGGTTAGCATTAAGTCTTAAAGTTCATACTGCTATAAATCGGGCGTCGATATTCGTAATAGGCACAGAACAGCTAGTCCACTGAGTGAATTGTACCAACTCTCACTTTTGAAAATAGAAATCGTTTTCAGTTAGTGGATATGGTATAACTCGAATAATTTGCCTCTAAATTCCGAATGCTTTTTGGAACTTTTGAAATTTTATAAATTAAACTAACATGAATATAAAAAGATCTACTTAAGTTATGTCATGATTTATTATGTATCAAGTTGTCTTAAATTTTCTTAACTTGCACATTTCTATGTTAGATATATATAGATTTTTAGTTTTATTTTCAGATTTTATAACTTAAAATCGAGTTTCAGAATCTCTTGGGGATATTTTAGTGTCAAAATACGACATGAAACCAGTAGTTACTCAGATAGAAAATTAAATTATGTCCATGATTGTTAAGCATTTACGATCTTCTGGGCGTAACTGCTAGTTAATTATTAATAATTTTCTTTATGATTCCACGTTGCGGCTGACAATATACTACTGTCTTAAACAAAGGAGTGAGAAAATTTGTTCAGGTGCTATTTATACAAATAATTATTATAAGAACCCTGACTGTATTTCTTTGGTTTACTGCCCCAACCTGCAGTTTGTACTAAAGAGCCCTTAACAAAAGAAACAATCGTCACAGTACAGGTTGTTGCCAATCAAAGAATGCATTTGGCCTCTATATTACAGATTATATTTTCAATTTTTCCTTTAGTTGAATGAAAAGAAACTAATAATATAATAATTGTACAGGTTTTTATGAGACAGTATTCAACTATTTGACTGGTTTAACAGCAGTAGTTGTGGACGAGTGAAGAGCATATCAACATATCTGAATAATCAACATACCGTTTGTGTGAACGTGCTTTGTATTTACTATGAGGAAAACCTATACACTGGACATATGAAGCGAAAAAAAAGTGTCATTGGCCACTATTCAGTTCTTCACATTATATGGTGGCCAATGACACCTTTCACTTCACCAATCTAGTGTATAGGTTTTCCTCATAGTAAGTACAAGGCACGTTTAAACCAACAGTATGTTTGGTACTTTTCAGTGTGATACAGGTCTAGCTTATTTCTCTTTGTTTAACCTGTGTTCAGGGTTTTTGATGGGGAATGGAATTCTCCGAAAATAGTATAACCAAATAACACACGTTGATCAAAGTATAGATTGAACTGGACTTTCTTTAAACTTATACTTCGATATTTAATCATTTTCGGAATACAAAGTTTATTTTTAATACCTAAATAATGCTCTTGACACAATTGGAATTGTTAACTATAATAAAGCGTGTCATTCGAATAGCTTACTTGTAGACATATAGTCTACAAATAAATGAATTTGAAATTATAATTCAAATTATTATAAAACCAGTGACAGAGTAGGTGGCTCACTCTATACGAGCTGCAGTAAATTTCGACAATTCAAATTCCACTGAATTCTAGCGCGTGACCATTGCATGTTTGTATGTGAGAGAGCGAATACTATATGTGTAAAAAAAAAAAAAAAAAAAGAAGTGGAATAGTGTGAGGATAAAATAATGTTTATAGAAAGAAAGAGAACTGATATTGATTGTGTAATGTTCAAACCCACTATTCAATGAAGACTAAAATAAGAAATGGCGGTAGGTGGCGTTAACTAACCATCTCTTCTGTCACTTCCGAATCAGGGACGATTAGTGCAGTATCCCTCGAACAGCTTTGTGCTAAATTCAATAAAACATACAAACAAATATCAAGCACAACCTAGAATAATATAAATTGTACCTACTGCTTACTTCAAAATACCCTTGAGCAACATGCGACAAAAAATTAAGCCTACAGTGCCAACTTGTAAACATCGTAAAAAAAACATTTAGTTTTTTTTTTTACTTTTGTTTAGTAATTTAATTTTGCGCTCCAGAAACTGTCAGAAAGTTTGACAAGCTAGGTCTAGTTCCGTATAATTAGGTTTAATTAACTATTAATTATAAAAACAATAGTGTTTTGCAAAATAAAATAAATTATTAATCCTCTCGTCACGGGTATCTTTTACAGCGCACGTCACGATGTTTGCAGTAGGTTACATTTAAAATTTAATTACACTTCTGTTTTTCACGTTCTACTAAATAATATGGCATAAAACCACAGCTTAGTTTAATAGTGTGCAAATTTTAAAAAAATCCCCTGTGTGAGAAATGCGATTTTTTCCGTAGGCATTCCCTTTTCTCTTCTTTATTTAACACCCTCAAAGAAGGACGAAATTTAACGTAAATTACTTATTATAACATTTTCATTGCTCAGACAAAGTAAAATTTTCATAGCCTTCAATTTTGTTTAGCTTAATAACCATCGAATAGAAAATCAGACTTCTCTTGCCACACTCATCTGTCACATCCTCTCTTACGCTCAATAGTAATTACTTATAAGCAATAGAAAGTCAAGGTTTTCTTCTGTCAAATAAAATATTATACTATGTTATTTTCTCCACAGAAAATGTTAATTCCTTTTTGAGTACAAATTTTCATTCTCATAGAAAATTCTTCCCTTGGGAACGAAGTTTGTATTCAAAGAAAAATTAATGTACTGGAGACATAATAATGACAGTCTATAACATTTATGAGTTCAAAGATTAAAATTTAGTTTTAAATTATTAAGTATTCACTAAATAATTCAGCGAATACGAATACTTTAATTTTCCCGACTAAAGTATTCGAATATAAGTACGTATATTCCCAAAGTTGTATTTGAATACAAATGTCCCATATCTGCTGCATACTACATAGTTTATAATAAAACACACACGTATACACGTACTTGCCTAAATATTTGAATGTACAGAAATAATATGATCCGCTGGTCTTACTAATTTAGTCTTATAATTCAAAGGTCATAACAGTTTCTTAACAACATCTTAGATGTGGCCTAAAAAGCTCATCAATTCTATTACTGGTACACTGTAATCCTTTTCAGTGGTGAGGTCAAACGATGTTCAATATGTAGTGTAGACATAGATTATAGGTATGTTCTTTACAACTGCAAGCAACTGTCTACAACGTTATTTAAGAGTAGGTTTGATGAAGTCCAAAAAACAGTCGTCTTTATACTATAACTTGTAGCCAACATCAATGTTACTGTGGATATCTGGAATAGCAGACAAATATGCAGCTTTCTTACAGTCACTGGTAACTTTATGCTTGACTGGAGAATATAAATAGTCATGCTGGCATGTTGGTGTTTCAAGGGATGTCACATATCTTATAACACCGTAGTTCAATAGCAGGAAATAATAAATCTTTAACATCAACAATACTGTGTCATATGTGACATCTGACAAACCATCTAACATGATCAAAGTTTTCTGCTTACCTGGGTTTTAACAACAAACACTACAGATTACAAGAGATGGTGATAAGTCATCCACGAATAGTGACTCAGAAGATAAACTTTTGGATGAATCTAAATCAGCAGATAATTTATCCAAAATTTTTCCTAAACATGATGTCTGCTTTCCAACATGCCACAATTTATGGACAAGGATAGCATGAATAAAAGCCGAACCATTGTTGAAAGTATATTCCAAAGCATCAACCATCGTGTCCTATATTTGAAAATCAAGGCTAGCAACTGATCTACTCGAGAGCGAGATAAGAGTTTAGTCGGTAACACTAACAAAATGAAATTCACAAATTAAGATGAAGTTAGATAACCTAGATACTTGTACATTGAAACTTACTTTTCATGACTGAACTGTGGTGACAATACTGACACCTTTCGAAGAGGTAATAGATTTAACCCAGTGTCAGAACATTGTTACCTCCAGTCATGTAGTGCTACGTGTTTATGGACATCATCCTGTCCACATATAACTTCAATCTTTTCTCTACACTCGGTATGAAGCGTCTTCTACTTGGCTGCAAAACTGGTTCCCAGATTTAAATTTGACTAATGTTTTACTAAACATTGGATCCCAGATTTAAATTTTACCTCACAAAGTATTCGTGAATGTATTCCTATATATTTATAAATAAATACTTTATATTTTTCCTGTATCAGTTTTGTATTCATAAAAACATGGATTATTAGTGACCTCCTGGAAGGCTTAATTTTATCAAAGTTGATCCTTTTAAATTGGCAGTAAGATAAACAGCTTGTTGTTTACTATTTCACTTTGGAACTGATTTTGATTTAAGCTTGGTAGCTTCTCACGATAGTCTGTTGGTTTTTAGACTGATTTTGAATTTCCCAGCTATATTCTAGAACTGTATCTGGTGGTGTCATGAATAGAATATTCCGGGAAGGCTCTTCAGTAACGGGTGGCACAGCTATAATGGCAACAAATTTAAACCAAATAAGTTTTTTTATTCTATATCTAGTAGGAGATTATGTTTTTGGTTAGAACGTTTGGGTCAGAACAGATAGAGATCTTGCTGGTTTATTTCTTAAGTTTAATAATTCGTTTTATAGATGCTATATTCCATCATCAGTGTTCCTTCCTACCACATTGGTACTTTTTGGTTACTTTATGTTTGACTTTGTTCATATCCTTTTGAACTTCATTTTTGACTTGATGGATGTCCTTCTGTCTTTCTTCAAATTTATTGTTGTAAATCTTCAGTATGCTCCCTAGAGTTTCAATGATCTTGTCTACAATAAAACTAATTTTTGATTTCAATTTTTCTTTAAATATAACATCCCTTTCTTTTAATTTCTCTCTTAGATTACTGTCATATTCTTGCTGATTATATTTCAGTTTTGTGTTCCTTTCTTCTAGTTTTACTTTACGATATGTCTCTTTCTTTTCCAATGTTTTATCATGTCTAGCACATTTATAATTTCATTTTATGGTCTTCTCGAATGAAAGTTGAAGTTTAATCAAAGTTCTATTTTCAAAGAAATAATAACCCACTTTTAACGTAAATGTTGTCACATTATTATTTCATTCCTTGGTGATTTCAAATTATCTGGTAAAATAAAGTCAATGTTCAATCCAATTAATGAGAACAAATTATTTAGATTTCTACAAGCTTGAACATTTGTACACTGTGGTAAGTTGTATGCCTGTGTTGCAAATGTTCAGATCTTTCAAACAATATGGGAAGTAACATAAAATGAACTTGTAAAAAATAACGCAATAAATGCAATAACAAACACACATCTAAATAATTGACTGATTCAATTTTGTCTTCAATTAATCTATATTTTTAATGCCGTCGTTCATAACTTAGCCAGAGAACTGTAATTTTTTAAAATTATGATGTTAAGAATGAAGAGTATATTAAGATAGGTTTAGAAAACCGATAAAATTCCAAGAATGTGACGTAAAGTTTTCTGGTATATTTAAAGCAGATTATAAATACAAGTCCAGGATGTATTGAAAGCATAGTGTTAAATAATGTTATTACATAGCTGAAGTACATGGTTACCCCTTGCGCATAACTCAAACATAGTATATGTTATTTCATGAAATTACAAAAACTTATGAAAGTAAAGAAGAATATATACCCTATTTTAAGTTTGCGGCCATACAACGTTAGAAACCGTGTTTCGATACTTATGGTGGGTAAAGCACTGATTACACATTGTTTCCCAAATCACAACAACAACAAGGAAGAATATAATGACATGTCGGCCACACTATATTTATTCTATCGAATGCCGACGAAGCGTTTCGTTAAGTTCCAGAACTCAGGGCTGGCTGGGATAAGATGGACATTACTGGTCTAGACGCCATTTATAACATTAATTTATCGAATGACAAAAAAATGTTTGGTGTGATTTTGATTAAATTAGTGACCTATAAGACTTCATTCAACATGGCTTCCAGTCACACATGATCCGTGAATGTTGCTGTTTTATATGGTCAAGAACTAAGTGAGAGACTTTGATTCTTTCGAAAAACACGGGGAGGCGGCGACCGATAAAGTGTTTCCTAGTGATAACGTCGAAGAGGCAACAAATGTGAAAGCGTCCTTGATTTTACAACATAACGGTTGAAGAGTTGTTGCGGTAGAATTTAGCCCCACTCTAGTTTTTAAAATATTACACGTTTCTTTATCTGGTACTTTAATTGATATATCAAATATCAAGATTAGGATCACATTTTAATGATGGGTGATCAGTCTAATACAACCCAAAACGTATTACAAAAAGGTGAACAAGATTTCTTACCTAAACTATCAGTTTGAATTAGCTTTACTTGCAGTGTCAGTATTAGTTATCCTAATATTAGGCCTAGTTTTGTGTCGTTGTAAATTAGGCTTAATATAGCTTTTTATGTTAATAAAAATAAATGGCATAGAATATAGCTTTAATTTTGTAAATTGACATGTTATGAAATTAATATTTTCCTTTATGTGTAGACTTTGAAAGTGACACATGTTTACTACTGGTTAGTTAAAAGATTTTAAGCTTTAATTATGTGTAATCTGCTTGTATTTTTTTTCTTTTCTAAAATTATAAAGCCCTAAAATGTTATTTAGTTTTAAAAAATACAATTTTTCTTACAGCTTAAGATCAGTATGATATGTAACTATAAATATAATTTTTATGTAAACTTACGTATTTTTACTTTAAGAATGAAATTTCAGACTTATGCCAAGCCATGGAGAAATTCTGGAATATAAATATATATATCATCAGATTGTATCTGTTGTTTATAGTGTTATTAACATACAGTCATTCTTCACAATAGATATTATTAACATACAGTTGTACTCTACAATAGATATTATTAACAGACAGTTGTACTCCACAATAGATATTATTAACAGACAGTTGTACTCCACAATAGATATTATTAACAGACAGTTGTACCTCACAATAGATATTAACAGATAGTTGTACTTCACAATAGATATTATTAACAGACAGTTGTACTTCACAATAGATATTATTAACAGACAGTTGTACTTCACAATAGATATTAACATACAGTTGTACTTCACATTAGATATTATTAACATACAGTTGTACTCTACAATAGATATTATTAACAGACAGTTGTACTCCACAATAGATATTATTAACAGACAGTTGTACTCACAATAGATATTATTAACAGACAGTTGTACTCTACAATAGATATTAACATACAGTTGTACTTCACATTAGATATTATTAACAGATAGTTGTACTTCACAATAGATATTATTAACATACAGTTGTACTCACAATAGATATTATTAACAGACAGTTGTACTCACAATAGATATTATTAACAGACAGTTGTACTTCACAATAGATATTAACAGACAGTTGTACTTCACAATAGATATTATTAACATACAGTTGTACTCTACCATACCACATAGTGATATAACTACTCGAGAATGGTATACATTTTTCTTTTTGTTTTAAATGTCCAATGTAAGAATAATGTTTTATTTTGCAAGCTTGAATAAAACAGTACTGACATTCCTACTGATTAATGACTGGTAACTTCTCTAACTGACCATCTCTGGTGGGTGACTACAGATGATGTATCATACCTGTGAAAACCACACTCCCAATTCAAATTTGGTTTAATTTATGTGGAAATATGTTTTAAAAACTGAAGAAACTACTTAGGTATACAGTGAAAATGAACCCCAAATGCCTATTAAAGTTTCATATTTTAACCATGATATGTTTGTAAAATGATGAGATATAATTAGTGGTACTATTCCAAATGGGACAGTAACCCAAAACCTGGCCTGTACAAGTGACACTGTACGTTTGTTTGGAACATGTATAAGACAGAAAGATTTGAACAACTAAGAGTTACTAATTAAGTTTGAAGGTGTTGAAAGAGGATTTGAACCAAAGTAATAAATAAACATTTAAGAAACATTACGATAACGTCTATTTATGAAAAGAACATAAAAATAATTTTTTACTGCACGTTATATTCCAGTATTAAAAGTTGAAACTGGGATTTGAAAAAAATACAATGTGAATGTTAGAGTCTTTTATTGGTCAAACTAAAAGTAATTTAAATTACAGATTAAAGGGACATGTAGGTTATGTAAGGAAAAATAAAGTAGAAAACTGCTATAGCAGAACACATAAAAACAACACAATATAGTTTTATCAGCAAAAACTACAATTTAAACTAAGTTCACCATATTACAGCTTTATCAGTCAGAGAATCACTAAAAACAGTAAAATTAAAAGATAAAAATAACCAGGGTGAAGGGAAATGTTTGACATAATGTATTATAAAGGTTGATTAAGGATTATGTAAATAACAATGTAATATCACATGATAGGGATGGGTGGGAGGTGTATTATTGTGTCTGATAAATAACTCCTGAAAATGATATATGGGACGTCATGTAGAGTGGTGTATTTTTAAAGTGTGAACCTAGACACATTGAGTGTATTTGTAAAGTGTCAACATGGTCACGTAGAGTGTATTTGTAAAGTGTAAACATGGTCACGTAGAGTGTATTTTTAAAGTGTAAACATGGTCACGTAGAGTGTATTTTTAAAGTGTAAACATGGTCATGTAGAGTGTATTTTTAAAGTGTAAACCTGGACACGTGGAAGTGTATTTTTAAAGTGTAAACCTATTAAGATAGGATAATAGACATGCAACCAGAACATAAGAACCTGAGTAGTAAGGTGTCATGTTATTAAGATAGGATAATAGACATGTAACCAGAATATAAAAACCTGAGTAGTAAGGTGTCATGTTATTAAGATAGGATAATAGACATGTAACCAGAATATAAAAACCTGAGTAGTAAGGTGTCATGTTATTAAGATAGGATAATAGACATGTAACCAGAATATAAGAACCTGAGTAGTAAGGTGTCATGTTATTAAGATAGGATAATAGACATGTAACCAGAATATAAGAACCTGAGTAGTAAGGTGTCATGTTATTAAGACAGGATAATAGACATGTAAACAGAATATAAAAACCTGAGTAGTAAGGGGTCATGTTATTAAGATAGGGTAATAGATGTCTAATCAGAATATAAAAACATAATATCAAGGTGTCGTGTTATTAAACAGTTATAGTTTTTAAGTAAAAATATGTTTCTAAAAGTAGATTGTAAAGAGTGTTCCATATTGTTTAGTTTTTGACACTACCAGTTTCTTTGTCAACAACCAGTGTTATAATCAGAATCTCTTACTATAGAGTAGAGCAAGTAAAGTAAATAGAATAATATTTATTGTTTAAAATCATTGTGAGACAAATTTACAGTTAAATCACATGAAAATAATGATGGAATGATGACCAGTAGTTGTTTTTAATATTATTGTTTTCCTACCATATCGGTAAACTATTGTCACTTTGTGTATTTGTTGTTAAGATAAATGTTGCACAGTATGTTTGTGCCCAGTGTAACTACTATTATTTTTCATTTTTTATGAAAATAACCTGCCTTACTGATGAACTATTAAATAGTCCAGCTACCTAGATACGTAACTGTATGCAACTCGTTACAACAGCTTTGTTCGTATTCACAACAATTAGTTTTCTATGAAATTATATTCTATCACTTATACACTTCCCATTATTTTACTACTGTTTGATAAAAACAAAAATCTATTTGTAAGAATAAAGTTTAAATTTACTGGGCATGTCGGATTTTAGGACCCTCCACGGATTGCTTTATAATGTGGACAAGTAATTGTGTCAACTGAACTATTTAAGAATAATTAATATGTTCAGGTGAACACACACTAATCTGTTGGACAGGCAGTAAGACACTATAATCAGAGTGCTCCTGGTAGATTATGTTTACACATGAGAACAATCACTTAATGAGTTCCATGATTAATTGATTAATAAATTCCACTATTTACCCAGTTTTATAGAATAGCTGTTTCAGTTGATGTATAAAAGTTGAATATAGTGCTTATTAGACATTGTTATTAATATATTCAACAAACTCACGTTACAATTTCGAACACAAACTGACAAAAAAGGTGTAGTTGTAAGAAATAATTAAACTGACAGGGTTGGATATTTGAACCCAAGAAATCTGAGTACTGTGTAAAAATTATAGCCAGTATTTTGTTTTATATCAGTGGGCTGTAATGACCTATTGTTCAGCAAATACTTTGCCATATGATTTTGTCAATATTAGTGTTTTTTGGATATTTCTTGTATCTCCTTTATATTGTATCCAGTTCTGTGGTGTAAGATTAGCTAAACTGTGTCTGTTGCATCTTATTTTACTAATGCTGAATATGTGCCCACACCAGTGGATTTGTATAAGAAGCTAGAAGAGTTTCAGTATTAAAAATATGTTTTATTTCTAGGATCTGGTCTGTTTACTGATGATGAAGAGGTATGGATCAGTAATGGGACCAGTGATAAAGTCGATGTTGAAACTAGTCAGCTGATGGAATGTGATGTGGAGAAGAGAGGACAAAAAAGACAGCACGAGGTAATGATTGCTCCTCGGGCAAAACGTAAGAAAAAGAGCCATGGGCCTAGTCAACCAAAAAATGCCTTGATGCAACTGAATGAACTGAAACCTGGATTGAAATACACTTTTGAGTCACTAGAGGGCACTGGCCATAACACTTGCTTCCAGGTATCCGTGGAAGTAAACAGTCAAAAGTTTTATGGTAAAGGAAAGTCAAAACAGTTAGCTAAACATGCAGCTGCACAGGCTGCCCTAACCTCTTTTGTTCAGTTTAAAGATACTGCTAGAGCTGTACAAGCTATGAACCGTACCCTGACATATGCAGATTTTACTGACGATCCTTTAGACGATGGAACAATTTTCAATAAATGTGAAAAGCAAGATAATACTGCACATGATTCAACTGGACAAACAAATCCGTTAGAGTATGTGAAGAAAGCCTCCAAAGCTGTCTCCGAAGCTGATAAAAAGAATCCAGTAATGCTTTTAAATGAACTCCATCCTGGGATCCAATTCACTTTAATTAGAGAAAATATAATGGTACCTAGTATGAGATTTACAATGGAAGTCTCTGTCCAGGACATAAAATTTGAAGGCTCGGGATCAAGTAAAAAACAAGCCAAGCGAAAGCAGCTGCAGCCAAGTCTGTTCTGAGTAGCCTTTATGGAATTAGTTATGCTATGTCTTATCCAATCTTAAGTCCTGAACAAGGTGGTAATTATGATTTTCAGTTTCTACCAGCAGCAATAGCAGATAAAATTGCTTCCCAAGTACATGCAAAATTCACTGAAATCATATCATATAAGAAGGATTATGTTAAGTGGAAAGTTCTGGCAGGTATAGCAATGACGACAGATGATGAGATGAACGACATTCAAGTGATAACTGTAACAACTGGTACAAAATGTATAAATGGTGAACATATCAGTATGAATGGTGTAACGTTAAATGATTGTCATGCGGAAGTTATTGCTCGAAGATGCTTGAAAGATTTCTTGTATGGACAGCTTGAATTAGTTGCTAGAGGGGAGATAGAAAAAACCATTTTGGAAGCCAAGCAAGGAGGGGGATATCGTGTGAAACCTGTTGTTAAGTTCCACTTGTTCATTAGTACTTCGCCCTGTGGTGATGCTCGAATCTTTTCGCCCCATGAAGTTCTTGATGATTTAGTGGAAGACAAGCATCCAAACAGGAAAGCACGAGGGTTGCTCCGTACTAAAATAGAAGCAGGTGAGGGAACTATTCCAGTTAAAAGCACTGAAACTGTACAGACATGGGATGGAATTATCCAGGGGCAGCAGAGACTATTAACCATGTCTTGCTCTGATAAAGTTGCATCTTGGGTAATTCTTGGAATGCAGGGTGCTCTCCTTAGACATTTCCTAGAGCCTGTTTATCTAGAAAGCATCATTCTTGGTAGTTTGTTTCATCCAAGCCATTTTTACCGTGCCATCTGTGGCCGTTTAGAAGGTTCCATAGGGCCTTTTTCAAGTCCTTATTGTTTTTCTAAGCCCAAGCTGTCCTCCACCAGTAGCCAAGAAACTCGTCAGCCTTTCAAATCTCCCAACCACAGTGTAAATTGGACAGTTGGTGAACTTTTACCTGAAGTAATTAAGTCTGAGACCGGAAAAACTGATGTCGGACAAATGTCACGTCTCTCAAAGCGTTCCTTCTTTACAAGGTTTATTTCTCTCTATGGCAAGTTGTCATTGGATATTAAACAGAATGATGGTTTTAAGCCACATCTGTATTCAGAGAGCAAAGCCATTGTTAAGGATTACCAGACAATAAAAAATCAGATGTGTAAGGCTTTTCAGGATGCTGGACTTGGAACTTGGATTAAAAAACCAGTTGAACAGGATCAATTTGAATTGGTGTTTTGAATGTGGTTGTACAAGTATTTCTAAACATGTTAATGTCAGTAAGTCATGAGGATATAATTGAGTACGTCATTCTATCATTTATGAGCTGCATGTTATACTGTTACATTCAACATTGTTTATAATTTCCTCATGTGCTATAGCCTTTTAATTTTCTTTTAGAAGTTCTAAGCACTATAAATTCATGATGGTACTGTATATTTCTGTGTGTAAAAGGTCTGGATGTTCATGTATACAAGTCACCAGATGACATTTTAAGTTTCACGATGAAATCGTAGGGTCATCAGTGAAATTGACGTTATAATAATTTCCATAAAAAAAAAGTAGTTGTAGTATTATCATTAACTGATTGTATACAGTTTTGGTCATTTTAACCAATCTTGTACCACCAGATAGCCATGAAAGTATACACATCTTTTAATATGCTGAGTGTATCTACATGAAATTTGGTGATTTCTTAGTATACATTACAACTCTTTTGTACACAAAAAATCAGACTTTTAATTATGTATTTCTGTAAATTTATGGACTTAGAGTCTGATTCAGACACTGACTAGTCTGAATGTAAGGTGGTTTTCATGCTAAGGTAAAAAATAGTTTCCTCCTTCTTAGAATGTTCATATTCTATTTGACTTGTAGAACCTTCTAGGTGAATATTAAAATACTTTATTCAGTAAAACCGTATATTTTATATATTATTGTGTCTACTCTATTTTGTTAGTGTTTACGTGGTCCAGTTGACCAAGCTTGTGTGCCAGAATGACTGCACATTGTAACACACAGTTATTTATATTTTTTTACAGTTACACATAGACCCTGATGGACTAACTCCAGTAAGAGTTGTTTACTTGCTGGACATCTATACATAAAAAACAACTTTAATCAACACATCTGCACTTTATGTGTTTTGTTATTGATAACGACTATTTGTTATTAGTTATCTTAACTAATCATTTAGTTTATGTTTTAGTTACTTTTATAACAGTAAATCAAACACATAAAAACCAATAAATTTAATATGAAGTCTCATCAATTTCAATGTCAAAGGTCGGTCAGCCTTAATTTTTAGTAATGCCAATGTTGTTTTTTTTAAAGTATGAAATACTGCCATGAATATAAAATAACTTCCCTAAAACTAATATAATTCACTTAGCTTTTAAGCTAATCAAGAAATTATTAAATAATTCCTGTAACTGGTCAATCATAGCTCCAACAGTGGTAAACAGAAAAAAAACAAGGTCAGTATACTCAAACTGTTTTATTCCAATGTCTCTATAGTTGTCAGTAAATTGAAACATTATGTTGGTTATGAATAATCCAGTTGTAAATTTCAGAAAAAAATTTATGATAGCTGTTGAAAACAAGATGTTTTTCAAGGGTCATGGCAGGTTATATTTCTTTAACTTTGTTACTGCGAAATGAAATTTTAGCTTAGGGATAAGTATATTATTAGTTTGAAATTCCATGTAAAATTAGTGGGTCATTGAGGTTAGAAGAAGTTTGAAAATGGGCATTTTGGAGCAAAAATTTGTCGAAGGTTCAGAATTTATTTAAATATTTTGTATTGAAATAAGGAAATTAAAAGATATATTAAAATTTGAAATCAAACTACATTACAATGTCAAGAGGGTTTGCATACATTGATAAAATTCAGTTTTTAATGTAACTCAGTAAAGGTGTACACTTTGACCATATCTGATTTTAGAGAGTTAATAGAAAAAGATGTTTTGGATTAGTTTTGAAAAATTATTTATCTTACAGTGTGACTAATTCTGAACTGTTAAGTATTGTAATAATGTTTTCATGTGCACTTATACCTTTTTTCAAATAAATTTAAATTTAAATACATTTCATGAAACTATTTTATTACCTAAGTAGTATACAGATGTTTGAAACCAAACCTGTAATTGTGTTATTAAACATCACTGTTGGGTTAATTAATGACTTAACAATTGAGTTGTGTAATTGTTACACCTCATGTTGTTTGAAAACTTTTGACACATATTTCATGAAGATATTGATTAAACATATTTTGTGAAATACACAACAGATTTTGATAAGTAAACTAAAATTTCTCTACCACTGTAGAAGACGTATTTTAAAGTACTGTCACTATGATTCTATGCACTCAAAGATTTTGGAGTTTGTTTCAGCTTTTTGTATCCCTCGCCAGGGAGCATGAAGGCATGAGCTATTTATTTTTTCTACACAAACCTGTTTCAAGTTTGTTATACATTATATGTAATTACTTCTGTAGAGACAACTTGCTAAAGAATCACTTATGAAATACAGCTGTATATGGACATTGAATAATAAATTAAGATGAACCTGTAAACATACAAAAGTATTAGCTTTTATATAAACTGAATAAGGTTTTATCTCACCGCTGTTTCTAATGTATTTTGTTTACTGTCCAAATTCCACTATAATGTTATAACATGTAACCGAGTCCCAACCTCAATTTCCTTGGTTTCTTTAGAGTGCTTTTAAATGTTGTGGTGTTTAAAAGATATAATGTCCTCCATAATTTTCTTTAAAGAAATAAGCTGGTTTATCTTTTGTTGTCATTCCAGTTCTTAACATCCAGGATTTTATTGAAAACAACAGTGATATAGTTTGGTAATTTAATAAAACATATTAAATTTACCGATAACCTTCTTAGTTACACTGCAGCATTAATATCAGGAGAGAAACTTCCAGAACAAGTAACAAACACTAGTGCTGAAACACATCACCAGAACAGTTTTAAAAACAAGTTTCCTTCCTATCAACCATTCAGCTCAAGTATGTTTAAGATAATACTGTACAGTTTTTCATTAGGTGAAAGTTATGAAGCGGTAAACATCTCACCAGGTAAATTATCTCACTTATAAATACAGTATGTTTAAGATAATACTGTTTTTAAAGTTATATCTCACCAGTTTTCTGTTTTTTTAATTATACGTGCCATAAGTCTTATAAATACAAGTATGTTTAAGATAATACTGTACAGTTTTTCATTAGGTGAAAGTTATGAAGTGGTAAACATCTCACCAGTTTTCTGTTTTTTTTAATTGCCATAAGTCTTATAAATTGAAATTTGTCTTCATAAAACCTCTGATAGTTTTCATGCCCTATACTTGGATTGTCTTTATTACATTTTTACACACACCATTTGAACTACACTTTGTTGTAGGGATTATGTGTTAGGTCGATAAAGTCTGGTCTACTTGAAATATATACAACTTTATTTAATGAAACAGTAAAGTAATAGTATTTATAAAAGTGTACAAAATAACAGTTATGAGTGTTCAGTGTATATTGTGGTTTTGAAAGAAAGAAACTGAAAGGTGTTCATCGCAGTCTGTGAAAGGAATCAAAGTAAAATAAATGTACAGTGGAAATGAAAACCATGGATGAATGTTCATGAAGTGATAAACACATGGTTTTAGATAGAGTGTACATACATATTTTAAGACCTAAAAAGATGAGGAAACCCATAGAAATTGTATTTAGTATATTACATGAAGGTTAGGTGGTGTTTATGTGAAATGCTTTAAAAATAAGAAACTAAAGTTGAAATCAATGCCAGTCATCAACTAGTTATTTGTGTACCAGACTTGTTCCATTAAAAGGTTTGACTAAACCAATATACAAACTGGACTTCTCAGACAGACCTTTCTAATAATATGAGAATTGTAGTGTTTCATCAAGAAAAACAAATGGAAGCATATCATTTATGTAGATACTGGAATATCTATTCTTATCAAATGTTTAGTATGCCAAAAACCTTTATATTATATAACAAACCACAACGCCATGTATATTTTTACATCTTGACCAACGACATCCAGTATAACATGATTTTTCATCACGTTAACCTTGATTCATATGAGACTAGTGAAAAAGACCAACATTTTACTACATGAATAAATCTTGCTCACTACTATATTGTACATGTGTAGCTGAGTTTATTTGCTTAGGTTTCACCAGGATATATTTAAGTGGAAAGTCTAAAAGCCATAAATAATTTACTAATAAACAGCTTTGGTTGTGATGATATATCTGGTTCAAGGTAAAGAGCAGCATATTACATTAGAGGATTGTTTGCTGTACATGTAGTTCTGTTACATACAAGACACAATAATAATATTGGAGAATGGAATTCTTACATTATTGTATTCGTCAGCTCACCATATTTATACTAGTAAAAGATTGGAAGTACTGTAGATTTTCTTTAGTTATTCATTATTCTACTTTCAACTATTGACTGCAGATTGTGAAGTAGTTAAACCTAGAAAACATTTGTAAGAGTGTAATTATAATGTCCTTACTCCCTGCCATCAATGTATATTAGTTTCATTTTTGAATTGTATTTTATCTCATTAAAAATGTGAAACAATTATGTCTGGTTTGTATTTTGATAATACATGAACATTGCCTGAATACACATTAGTTGTAATACTGATACTAAAATAAAGACAATTAATAAAACTACATTTTCACAAATCTAGCTGTTCCTCTACCCAGGGATTTTCAAGTTGTGGTCTGTGGAAGAGTTTCTAGATCCTAGAGCAAACCTGATGCTCGAGATTTCTCAGTGGAAAGAAGATATTACACAAGGTGTAAAACTACCTGGCTTATGAGCTGAAATGGGAAAATTTGGTTGGTTGAGTTAGTGTTTTGTGGCACAAAGCAGCTAGGCTAGCTGCACCAAACACCAGGTAAAAATAAAGTAAGTGTAGTAAAATTCATAAAAGAAAATTAAGGTAAAACAAAACAAAGTAAACAAAAACATAAATAGCATAAAACCAATGTTTACATCTAGTGTACAATGTTAAGGAAGAAACCACAATATGAGAAGTTGTAAGTAAAGGACTTTCTGTAGCATAATGGTAATTATCAAACCTACCAGGAAGACTAACAGGTAGGTACAAAAACCACCATCAGTCACCTGAAGTTGGCCTTTCCAGTCCTGGTGCTGGGTTATGTGTCATTATGGTCATTTTCAAAAAGTAATAAAAGTTTTAAAAGACATGCAGCAAAATTGTAATAATAACTTCCCAGGATGACTAAAGGGTAGTTCAAACAGCAGCATTAGTCACCTGAAGTTGGCCTTTCAAGTCCTGGTGTTGAGTTATTTAATGTTACGGGCCATTTTCTAATCGAACTTGAGAAATTGTGATTCTTAAAAGGGAACCACATCAAAAAAGGTTTAATGTATAAATTTAAAACACTAAAAACTTTATCAGGGTGGACAGTGTTACCATCACCAATAACACTGTCTAACGTTATGGACAAACCTTGGGACAGAACATGTTTAAAATGGTGCAGTCGTTGAGAGTCATAACGATGACGAGAAAGTAAAATGTGGCTTATTGTGACCTGTGTTACACAGATTACACACTGATGCATCAGTTCCAGATAAAAGAAAATGAGTTTAAAAACTGACCAATTCATAGTCTAGTCAGAACAACTTCCTCTTTCCAATCCTTATGGAAGCAAGACGGCCAAAGTCCAATATAGGGTTTTATTTGGAAAAGCTTGTTTTCACATTGCTCACTCCAAGTCAACTGCCAGCTGGCATGGAGCCGAGCCTTAAATACAGGACCATAGTCCATGTATGGAATGGGCATAGTGGTGATAGTGCCAGAGCAGATAGATTTAGCTGCCGTGTCTGCAAGCTCATTCCCACAAATACCACTGTGCCTGGTATCCAGAAAAACTGGAGGGAAGTAGATGTTAATGAGAAATGGGCCAGTCGGTTTTGAATATCAGCGAGAACAGGGTGTAAACCAACACGAAGTGATTCCAGGGCCAGTAGAGAACTAAGCGAATCAGTATAAATAATGCAGTTTGAGTACTGCTTAGCTTTAATATGATCCAGGGCAAAAGAAATGCTGTACAGTTCAGCAGTGAACACAGAAGCTGTAGAAGGGATTCTGCGTGCAACCACCGAACCAAAACAAACCATGGCAGAGCCCAGAGAGTCGCCTGATTTGGAACCATCCGTATAAATTGGAATGGAAAGATGTTCAGTAAATAAAAGATGATACTTCCAATCAGGAGTATCTGCTTTTCTCAGATGACTTAAAGAAAGGTCACATTTGGGGGCTGTAATAAGCCATGGTGGGATGGGCTGACCAGTGGTTACTGCAATGTTATCCAAGGACAGACCTAATTCATCCAATTGCACCTGGATGCGAAGGCCAAAAGGAGCAATGGCAGATCATCTGTTCTGAAAAAGTATGGCCCACTGAGGAATAAAAACAACCCAAAGTGGGATGCTTTGGCAAGGAATGAAGTTTTGAAGCATATAATAAAGAGAGGTGCAATGAAGGTTCATGCATGAGACTGTGTATAAGCTCTGAACTGGGGAAGTGTGAAAAGTCCTGGGGCAAAGTAGAAGTTCTTAGTGATGAATGGGGTCCAGCATCTTTAAGGCAGAGAATCTGGCTGAGCCACAGACCAGTGATCCATAGTCGAGTTTTGATCAAATAAGAGCATGATATATTTTTAACATAGAACATCAATCCATTCCCCAACTGGTGGAAGAGAGGACATGGAGGATGTTCAGTGCCCTTGTGCATTTGTCCCTAGCTGCTTAATGTGTGGTATAAAGGTCAGCTTATGGTCAAAGATAAGCCCCAAGAACTTGGTCTCAGAGACCACAGGCAGCAGAAACTTCACCAATACAGTGTTCAGGATCAAGGTGAATACCCCATTGGCAGCAAAAGTACATGCAAACGGTTTTAGAGTGAGAGAAATTAAAGCCGTTTGTCCTAGTCCACTTCAGTATGCGATCGAGGACAGTTTGTAGTTGCTGCTCAATATATCTCATGTTCAACAACTGACAAGAGATGTGAAAGTCGTTGACATACAGCCCGTTTGCAACAGTGAGAGGGAGTGATGGCATCAGTCTTTATATTGAAATGTGCGACACTCAAAACACAGCCCTGAGGGACTCCAAGTTCCTGTAGAAAAGTAAGGGAAAGTGTCAAAATGACATGAACTTGGAATTTCGTGTCCATTAAAAAATTAATAAAAATGGGTAAATGGCCACATAACCCATATATATGGAAGTCTCGCAAAATGTCATACCTCCATGTTGTGTCATCAGCCTTCTCAATGTCAAAGAATATTGATAAAAAATGTTGTTTGAGAAAGGCTTCTCTGATTGATGTTTCAAGTCAAATCAGGGGGTCCATGGTGGAGCACTGTCATCAGAACCGACACTGGGTGGGTGAGAGGAGGTTGTTTGATTCAAGGAACCAAACAAGACAAGCATTAACCATCCTCTTTGAGGTCTTACAGAGACAGCTCGTCAAAGCAATTGGACTGTAGTTTGAAGGAATCTTGGGATTGTTTCCAGGCTTAGATCCAGTTAAAAACAATTAGAAGAATATCAAGAGAAGCAGGAGAGAAATGGCCCAGCATGTCACAGGGTACATCATCTGGTCCAACAGATGTAATGCCAGACCGATGAAGGGCCAGTTTCAGTTCCACCAGTGTAAAGGGATGATTACTGTCATAGAGACAGTCAGTTTGAAAGGAAAGAGGTGAACGCCCTGCCCGAGTCTTGCTGGCCAAGAAGGTGGAGGAACAAGCAGAAGTGCTAGATACCTGGCAAAAGCTTTCACCTAGAGTATCAGCGATGCTCCAGATTTCAGCTACTTCTTGGCCATCAAAGAGTAAGATCAAGAGGGGGACAGAATTGTAGTGCCCACTGATCTTTTGAACCCTGCCTCATATGACTTTGGAACTGGTGGTAAAAGATATGCCAGTTATGAACTTAATCCAAGATTCCTTCTGGCTTTGATGTCTTACCCACCTAGCATATGCACAGGCCTGCTGAAAAGTGATTCAGTTCGAGAGTGTGGGATATCTACAAAATGTATCCCAGGCTCGTTTTTGAGCCTTCCATGCCATGCGACAGGCAGGATTCCACCATGGACAAGGATATAGCGGAAAACGTGTCGAGGTTTTAGGAATACATTGAGCAGGTGCTTATATAATACAGTCAGTTACTGCTGCCACACAGTCGTCTATTGATGGCTGACAGACAATGGCAGGATCAAGTTCTGCAACAGCAGTGAAAGTGGACCAGTCTGCCTGATCCAGTTTCCACCAGGGCACGCAGTTGGGTGGCATCAACCACAGTCAGTCTCTCTCAAAAGTATAGGAAAATGATCACTGCTTCGTGGATTATTATCAACCTTCCATGAAAAATGAGAGAATAATGAAGGGGAGCAAACTTAGATATCAATGGCAGTAAAGGACTGACTAGGTGCATGAAAATAAGTGGAAAAACCAGTATTGAAAAGAGAAAGATTGTGATCAAAAAGCATATGCTCTACAGAGTGACCCCTCCTATCAATAACAGCACTTCCCCAGAGGGGATGATGTCCATTAAAATCCCCCAGGATTAAAAAGGGAAATGGCAACTGTTCAATGAGAGCATCAAGGTCTGATTGATCATATGTCTCTCCAGGGGACAGATAGAGAGAACAAACAGTGATGGTATGGCCCAAGGAAACAGAGCTGGCTATGGCTCCAAGGGTGTGTTGAGTGACAAAGACAGGGTGGGCACATGCTGATCAACCAACAGTGCCACTCGTCCATCACACAGCCTGTCATTTTTGTACAAAGAAAACTGCTGAAAGGTGACTGTATTAGCAGGTTTCAGAAATGTTTTCTGTAAGGAAAAACATACAGGATGGAAGGAAGCAATCAGTGTTTTGATGTCATCCCGATTAGAACGTGAAACTTGCTAGTTCCATTGTATCAAGGTGGCCATTTTTATTTATGTGCAGGCAAATTGGGTGGAGAAGCCTTCTGTTTATGACCACATCTTTTTTCTTTATTGTCTTTATTCAAGGGAGGGGAGATCTATCAACCTTCATGGATCCTGCCCTGGGTCGATTGGGCAGGTCTTTGCTGTTGGAAGAGAACTCCATTGAAAGAATGATAGTTTTGCATCTTGGGGTGGGAGAAGAAGATGTATCCGAGGAAATGCCTGTACCTGGAACCAAAGGATGTGGATCTTGGGGTTTGTTGGAATGTATGGGAGGAACAGAGATTGGTGTAGAAGTTGATTCATCAACTTTTTTAACCATGGAGGTCAAAAGGCTTTTCATTTGTTTTGAGAACGATTCTCTTGGAGGCACAAAGAGATCTGTCTCCACTCCCACTGTGGTTGTGGAACAAAGTGCAGCAACACATGTCTGAGATGAAGTGGTATCAGCAATTTCCGAGCCTCAGGATAAGTAATGTTATGAGTCGTTTTCAAATGCTGCACCTCTTTTTCCTCCAACCATTTAGGGTGAGAACAATTACAGTTGACACAATGTGGGTCCATTTCACACTCATAGACACTGTGGTCCTTGCCACCACAATGAGCACATGTCGGAACCACAACATGACGTCTTTGAGTGATCGAACCTCTGACACTGGAAACATTGGAGAGGGTTTGGAATGTACAGCTGTACCCTGAAATTAAGATAACTTGCCTTGATGGTGGCAGGTGGACGTGGTGATGTAAATATGAAAATGAGGACATTATTCGGCATTGTAACTCCATGTTTGCGAGTGGAGATGCGCTTCACTGCAGAAGCTTCTTGAGTGGAGAAACCAGCGAGAATCTACAACTCAGGGACATTCTTCAAATCCCTCTCAATAATAACTTCTTGTGATGAATTCAAAGTAGCATGAGATGTAACCTCATTAGGTATATCCCCAATTGCATTTGAATTCAAGAGGAATTCACTGTGTTGGGATGTGGATGTTTCCACCAATATGTCTCCAGATCAAAGCTTTACTGACTTTGGAGAGGAAGCAAGTCCCTCCAGTCCCTTCTGAATAAGAAAGGGGGACATTTGCCCTAAAAGTTTCTCTGAAAGAGAGTGTAGGATGAGAAAATGAGGTACAACTGGTGGTACAGATGTTGAAGATTGCTGATCAGAGTCTTTAAGATGTGGTCATTTAACTATTGACTGTTTTTTCACAATGTTATTTAAATTTTTATTTGGAGGCTTCACAGGAAAAAAGAAAATTTCAGTGCCCACTGACCCCACCCACCATGGAGCCCTACAATGTCAAGCAATGACACTGAAGCAATGCCAGGGTTTCATGAGCACTATATACAAACACTAGCATCAGACACTGTCCACAACACCCGTTGAGAACTTCCAACACTGGTACTTGGTTGACCCTAGCCCAAGTGGACCAGCCTACTGACCCCAGGGGGGCCACCCAAAGGCTGCCCATCTACAGGAATTCAAGGCCAAAGTGGTGTGTTAGGGTTGGAATTCTCAACCATCAGGATCCTCTCCTCCCCTTCATGGGTCACCATGCACGACAAACCATGGGTGGATGTTTAGATCCCAGAGAAGGTAACCTGAAAGAACAGAACCTTCCCTGGGAGGTCCCCTCAGCACGTACAGGAATCCACACTGAGGGGAAATGGGAAAATGTATTCTATACTTCAGAGTTTCATAAAATAATGAACTGCTGGCAAGCTTCTCTCATTTGGAGGAATTGCACTAGTTGAAATTTTCTGTTAGAAACAAAAGTTTATAGTCTAAAAGAAATTTACTACTAGAGAATTTGTAGACAAAACAGTTTCTTTTGTGATACCATGTGCTGCCAGGTTCCTGCATGAGAAAAGATTTAACACTAGTGCCAGCACTACAGGAACATGGTAAAACTGGCAAACATTACAGAACTTTGATTAGAAAAACAGGCACATACTGTCAGATATAAAACAATTAACTTACTAATTAGGTCATCATATTCAAATACTAGCTGTGTAAATAATGGTGAACAAGTTTTGTTTTTAAGCAGGAACGTAACTAGTGTTGAATAGTTAAGACATATTCAGAACGTTTGTAAGCAATCTTAGAGGAAGAATCTTAAACTGAACTATGTAGTTTAAAAGTTACTACTTTTCATAACTTGGATGCACATGGTTAAAATCTCTTGTGGCTCAGCTGTAAGTCAGAAGGCTTAATATTAATAGTAGGCAGAACACAGGTTGCCCATTATGTTGAAAAACTGTTGTATTTTAAAGATACAATTATTATTGTAAGTCTCATAATCAAACCATTCAGGGTTTGTGTAAAACATGTAAGCAGTAGTAAGAGAATAAAGTTATGAATATAATTTTTACTGTAGAAATCATTTATGTTACAAGACCATTACTAAATATCATTGTGTTTGTTAATTCAGCGTTAGCATACTGTACGCTTCCATATAATCTACATGGTAGAGTTACTGTTGAAACATGTTTTATACACTTAATTTAACTTGTACATAAGCCTCGTTACAAATCGTTCTATGTTACCAAAGAAAACTTGTATTCATGTTCACAACACGTGTTCTCACCTTTAGAGTAAATTAAGAAAACTAAATTTTTGGTGTGTTAAGAGTGAGGAAAGATTCATTTTAAATGTGTACTATTAAGCTTTTTCTATAAAGTTCATGATGTTAGAAAAACGTAGATTCAATATATCAATTTAACAAAGTGTGATACCCAAGCAGAAATGTCCATCTTTTGAAAGTGGTCAGGTTATAGGGTGTTGTATTTAAGTGTGTTCAGTCTATGCCAAGTTAATAAAGCACTCTTAATGTTTGATACAACCTAGATTTCAGAGACTTCTTTTTGAAAGGAAAAACTACAGATTATCCATGTCACTGATTTAATTTTTATTGTGGAACTTGAAAACCCATTAAAAGGAGGTGCACAGAAAGTCCATATATGGTACTGAAACTTTTACACAAGAAACATGAACTGATATTATAAGCCAACCTTCATTTGTGGCATTGAATTAATAAAAAATAACTCATGAAAAGAAAGACTATTGAAGAAATAAAGTATTCCAACCAAGAATAGGCTGGATCCTACAGGAACATAGACCATTGTGAAAACATTGAACTCTGGACCATGGCCAATATCAAACACTACTTACAAATCTATTTACATTTCACAAATCAGCATTCTTTGTATTTGTCAAAATACATTACCAACTAATAATAGAAGTTGGTTATATGTTAAAAAAACAAAAACTATTTTAAAGAATTACTTAGAATAAAGAAATGAAACTAAAGTCCTCTTGTGAAACACTTTCAAATAATGTTCTAAACTTCGTTTTTAAATGGACAAAAAACAGTTTACAAGCAAATACATCAACCTCTAACTGGTGTTTTTTACAAGTTGTTATATTCACAGTATCGTCTGTTGTGGGTCTGTTTTATGATACAGACTGTCTTTATCCACAAATAATTACCTTTGACTTTCGTAACATACATTTACATTAAACTCCGAAACTTCCCCAGTTTTACTTCATATTTATTCCTTCCTTGCCCTCTGACAAGATCAAATGCTGCTAGATAAAAACAGACCAATACCATCCTAACAAACCAGTTAAATAATGTTAATTAATGGACTAAGAAAATAATAGCATAATGAATAATTATTGATTTCTGTTGTAATTGAAAGTCGTGACTAGCTATACAATCTTGTTCACTTCTAGTTCAAGATTTTCTTGTAAAGAAATACAATCATTCACATAAAATTTATCTTCACAATAATTATGTCTGAATAATTATACAGTCCATTTCTTCAAGTCCTAAGTATTTAGTACCTATTAGTATAAACTAAATCAGTTGGGTTAAAACTGGTTACAATTTAAATTATAGTATTGTATTATCATTATTAATAACAAACTGAATAACAAAGTGAAAGTTCCAAACAAACGATCCACCACGCTCGTGCTGACAGCAACATGTTTGCAGGACTAGTATTATATGTTTTGACACACAATCACCGTTTCTTTACAAACAAGGAAATTTCCTTAATTTGATTTAGTATGTCTTCAACACGTTTGGCTTTGAGTCATCTTTAGTGGGCAGCATGACCTGCCATCCCAACATTAGTCGATCAAAGCCGCAAGTGAACAGATTGCAATGTGACTGAATGCGTTCATCTCCCCAAGCCACGGAGCATACCATTCTTCTATGTCCCTGAAAGAGAGAAAATTCAATGAAAGATAATCTTTGGAAATGCATGTTGCATTAGGTGGTAACAGCTAATATATCACAAATCTTTATATATAAAAACTAATTATACTCATCCCCTGGTTAATTGTTTTCTAAGGTTGCTTATTAGTATCTGGTTTATAATGAAACTGATACTAGCATATCAGTTATGCAACTTTTATAAACCTATAATAAATATATTTGATTAGATATTAAATAGTTTCAGTTCTTCTATCTAAATAGGTTGATCGGTTTGGTGCTTTGTGGCACAAAGTAACTAAGCTATCTGAGCCAAAAAGAGTTAAAATTACAGTAAAATTCATGAAAAGTAATTAAGGTAATACACAACCAAAAAACAACAGCATTAAAACCAATTTTTACATCTAGTCTACAGCAGTAGAAAAGAACTACTATGGTAACAAAAGTTGTAAAGGACTTTCTGTAGCATAACTGTCAAAACTTGCTAGGAAGACTAACACATAAGTACAAAATTCACCTGAAGTTGGCCTTTCCAGTACTGGTTGAATTATTTGATGTTATGGCCATTTGCAAAAAAGCAAAGTAATCAACGTTTTAAAAAAGTTGTAGCAAAATTTTAATAACTCCCCAGGATGACTAACGGATAGTTTAAACAGCAGCATTTGTCACCTGAAATTAGCCTTTCCAGTCCTGGTTTTGAGTTAATAAATATTATGGCCATTTTCTAATTTCAAAGCAAACTAGATGGACTTTGATTCTTAATGGGGAAATCGCATTAAAAAAGGTCTAATGTATAAATTTATAACAAATTTAAACAGATTAATGGCCTTTAAAAAACTAAAAACATTACCAAGGTGGACAGTATCACCATCACCAATAACACTGTCCAATGTTATGGACAAACCTTGGGACAGAACATGTTTAAAATGGTGCAGTCGTTGAGAGTCGTAACGATGGCAAGAAAGTAAAATATGGCTTATTGTGATCTACACACTGGAGCATCAGTTCCAGATAAACAAAAACGATGAGTTAAAAAACTGTGACTAATGCATAGTCTAGTTAGAACAACTTCCTCTTTCCAATCCTTACAGAAGCAAGACTGCCAAAGTCCAATAGAGGGTTTTATTTGGAAAAGCTTGTTTTCGCATTGTTCACTCTAAGTCTACTGCCAGCTGGCACGGAGCCAAGTCTTGAATACAGAACCATAGTTCACAAATGAAACAGGCACAGCGGTGATAGTGCCAGAGCAGACAGATTTAGCTGCAGTGTTGACGAGCTCATTCCTGCGAATTCCAACGTGGCCCGATATTGAGAAAAAACTGGATAGAAGAAGATGTGAAAGAGAAATGAGTCAGTTGATTTTGAATATTGGCAAGAAGAGGGTGTGAACTAAAATGAAGTGATTCCAGGCTAGTAGAGAACTTAGAAAGTCAGTATAAATGGTGCAGTTTGAGTACTGCTTAGCTTCTATGTGATCCAGGGCAATAGAAATGGTGTATAGTTCAGTAGTGAACACAGAAGCTGTAGAGGGGATTCTGCATGCATCCACCACCATGATACACCATGGCAGAGCCCACAGTCACTTGATTTTGAACCATCTGTATAAATAGGAATGGAAGGATGGTTCGAAAGATGTTCAGCAAATAACAGACAGTATTTCCCAATCAGAAGTGTCTGTTTTTCTCAGATGACTTAAAGATAGGTCACATTCAGGGACTGTAAGAAGCCATGGTGGGATAGGCTGAATATTAGATACAGCAATTTTATCCAAGGACAGACCCAATTCATCCCACTGCATCGGGATATGAAGACCAAAAGGAGCAATGACAGATCATCTCTTCTAAAAAAGTATGACCCACCGAGGAAAGAAAACACAAGCCCAGGTGGGATGCTTTGGCAAGGAACGAAGTTTCAAAGCATATTGTAAAGAGAGTTGCAAAGAAGATTCATGCATGAGACTGTGTATAAGCTCTGAACTTGGGAAGTGTGAAAAGTCCTGGGGCAAAGTAGAAGTTCTTAGTGATGAATGGGGTCCAGCATCTTTAAGGCCTAGGGTCTGGCTGAGCCACAGACCAGTGATCCATAGTCGAGTTTTGGTCGAATAAGAGCACGATATATCTTTAAGCAGCTACAGGTCAAATGCACAAGAACACTGAACATCCTTCATGTCCTCTCTACCACCAGTTGGGGAGCAGATCGATGTTCTGTGTTAATGTGTGGTATAAGTTTGTTGGAATGTATGTAAGGAACAGAGATGGGTGTTGAAGTTGATTCATAAACTTTAACCATGGATGTCAAAAGACTTTTCATTTGTTTTGAGAATGATTCTTTTAGAGGCACAGAGAGATCCATCTGTACACCCACTGTAGTAGTGGAATGAAGTGCAACAGCATACAATGTCCGAGATGAAGTAGTGGACAGCAACTTTTAAGCCTCAGGGTAAGTAATGTTTTGAATCGTTTTCAAAAGCTGCACCTCTTTTTCTTCCAACCATTTAGGGCAAGAAAGGAAGCAGCATGGGTGAGAGCCATTGCAATTGATGCAACGAGGGTCTGTTTCACATTCATAGGTATCATGGTCCTTGCCACCTCAACGAGCACACATCAAGGAACCACAACATGACATCTTTGAGTGACCAAACTGCTGACACTGGAAACAGAGGGTTTGGAATGTATTGCAGTACCCTGCAATTAAGATAACCTGCTTTGATGGTGGCAGGTGGACGTGGTGATGTAAATGTCAGAATGAGGAAAGTGGTCAGCATCGTAATTCCATTTTTTATGAATGGAGATGCACCTTACTGCAGAAACTCCTTGAGTGGAGAAACCAGCAAGAATCTGACTTGGGGATGTTCTTCAAAATCACTCTCAACAATAACTCCTCGTGATGAATTCAAAGTAGCATGAGGTGTAAGCTCAATAGGTATATCCTCAATTGCCTTTTAATGCAACAGAAATTCACTGTGTTGAGATGTAGATGTTTCCACCAATATGTCACCAGATTGAAGCTTCTTTACTGACTCTGGAGAACCAGCAAGTCCCTCTAGTTCCTTCTGAATGAAAAAGGGAGACATTTGCCCTAAAGGTTTGTCTGAAAGTGAGTGCAATGTAAGAAAATGAGATACAACAGGTGGTACAGGTGGTGAGGAATGCTGCTCTGAATCTTCAAGACGTGGTCGTTGACCTATAGACTGTTTTTTCACTATTTTATTGAGATTTTTAATTGGAGTATCCATAATGAAAAATGGAAAATTTCAGTGCCCACTGACCCCATCTACCATGGAGTTCAAGGAGGGGATGCACTACAACGTCAAACAAGGACATTGCAGCAATGTCAGGGTTTTGTGAGCACTATACCAAAGCACCAGCATTAAATACAATGTCCACAACACCTGCTGAGAATATCCAACACTAGTACTTGGTTGATCCTAGCCCAAGTAGACCAGCTAATGGACCCAAGGAGGGCCAGCCCAGGTCTGACCATCTACAGGACTCAAGGCCAAAGTTGGACCCCTCAACCATCAGGATCCTCTCCTCCCCTTCACAGGTCACCACACACAGCAAACACTTGGGCAGATGTTTAGATCACAGAGGAGGTAAACTGAAAGAACAGAACCTTCCCTGGGAAGTCCCCCTCACCACGTACAGGAATCCACACAGAGGGGGTCTATATAGGATATTTGAAAAAAGTATATTGGGGTGACTTGTACAATGACTCCCTCTGGTTATCTTTACCAGATCTTCAAGACATAATAAAGGAACTTGTATATTCTAAAGTTAACATATTCAAGTGTTATATTCTCTACTACCTTTAGACAAGCAGCAAGTTACATCACTATGGGCTTTGAATGTATAGGGTAATACAAGTAGAACAAATAAAAACTTGTACACATTGTATTACACCATACCTGAGATATATACACAACTAGTACCTGTTTTATTAAAGTTAGTTGAAAAGGTTTACCTTGAACATACAACATTTGTTGTTAACTTCACAGATGTATATATTTTAAAATGACATAGCTACAAAGAGGACATGTTACTGCAACTTTTATAGTTAGACACGTTTCATTTCTAAATAATTTTCTTCGCGTTTATTAAGATTTTGTACGTTTTAAAACACAACACTGTTTTTAATATTACTTTTCGGAATTATCTTAATTATCAAATACTATTGGCTGTTAACGAGACCAGTCCCACAAGATATGTGAAGATTGGACATAATGCACATCACTAGTTACTTTACGCAGCACTGATGTTTGGGCCAATTTCAAACTTCCCTTATATTACAAGTGGACAATGTGAGAACAAAGTGATAAGGCTCTTTACTGGCCAATGTCCTTACAGCTGATAACCCTAAACCCCAAAGAATTTCCTCTGTGAACTTAATGAAAACCTAAAATGATCAAAGGTTTTCAAACAGAGAGATGAATCTTATACTAGAATGTTACACTGTTGAACAAGCTGTAAACTAAATTAGTTAACTTTGATGAGCTCAAATTTTAAACATACATATGAAATATTTCACATTACCAGTCTGTTTCCTCGAGGAAGGCGAGCTATGCGAACTCCTGTCACATCATACAGACGGACATTTCTGTTGTCATGGGGAATAGCTATGATGTGTTGACTTGAAACTGCAAGTCTGAAAAGGTGGTAAAATGACTTGTACAATAATATATATATTTTTTATAATTAAATAATCTGTTTGATTTAGGTTTTCCTTGAGTGTTAAAGAGAAACATATCTTTTGGAAGAGTGAAATTAAAGAGTTTGAAAAGTTAACTCCTCCAAAGGTGAGGAGCTCCTCGAGTGAACAATAAAACAATTAAGTATTGTTACACCAATATATTAACTGTATGTGTTACCTGTTAACTGGGGAGTCTAGTCGTATAGTTGTTAAAGGTGATCGCATATTCTTGAGATCCCAAACCTTGACAGTCCTGTCATCGCTACCGGACACTACTTTATCACCACTTGTAAAAGTAGCACTAGTTACTGACCTGTTGACAAAGAAGTTTTCCAACGATCTTTCTATATTAAAACCTAACAACTTAAAACACTGATATAAAGCAAGACAAGAATATTTAAAGTACTAAACTAACAACTGTTATGGAAACATTCAAACATGTAAAATTACATCAATATTTTTATTTAAAAATTGTTTTGTTTTCTTAACACTTTATTTGTTGTTCACATTGATTTTACTTCTCATATTACATTTAAGAAAATTTATCTTTACCACATCAGAGTATGTAAAAATTTATCTTTACCACATCACTGAGTATGTAAAATTTATCTTTACCACATCACCGAGTATGTAAAAATTTATCTTTACCACATCACCGAGTATGTAAAAATTTATCTTTACCACATCACCGAGTATGTAAAAATTTATCTTTACCACATCACTGAGTATGTAAAAATTTATCTTTACCACATCACTGAGTATGTAAAAATTTATCTTTACCACATCACTGAGTATGTAAAATTTATCTTTACCACATCACTGAGTATGTAAAAATTATCTTTACCACATCACTGAGTATGTAAAAATTATCTTTACCACATCACTGAGTATGTAAAATTATCTTTACCACATCACTGAGTATGTAAAAATTATCTTTACCACATCACTGAGTATGTAAAAATTATCTTTACCACATCACTGAGTATGTAAAAATTATCTTTACCACATCACTGAGTATGTAACAAGAAACTTTTCTACACGTTTCACTTTTCCTTAAGACTATGGTTCAACTTACTACCACTACCCTTAAGACTATAGTTCAACTTACTACCACTACCTCAATATTCTAGCTCACAACAAAATGTATTTTTTAAACATTTCACAAATTATTAATTTATAAAAGTAATTAATTTTTATTTATCTAACTCACATAGTATTAAATGAAATAAAGATGGCATAATTAACAATGTGAAACAATTACAGGATTTGAAGGAAGAATATTATATTTACCAAAATTTATGCAATATGAATTATTCTGTTGCACTATAACAATTCTTAAGTATTTTGATATTGTTGAATAGTTCAGGTAATAGGTAAGTAGGTTCTTGTCAGGACTAAATAATAAATACTTAAACATAGATACAAATAATTCACAATTATGTATGTCATCCTCTCTTAATATGGAGTCAAATTTGTTGGGTATGGGCTTCTTTAAAGTTTTTCTATATTGGTGGATTTGGTATATAAACCATGGGCTAATCTTTTTATAGTGTTTATTAAGCAGTTTCTTTCTTTCTTTAGCAAGTTTCATCAACAGAGTCTGTGGCTATTGGTCAGTATGACTTACTCTGTGTGTCCCTGAAACACACTCACTGAATGGATGGCTTCTCTGAAATCCCACAGTCGGAACGTGGTATCTTTTGATGACGTTACCAGAAGTTTTTGTGTTTGGTGAGCGCTGATGTTTGTCAGCTCTTGATCATGGCCTACACAACAAAACAGTTAGTAACACTTACTACAAGTAATAAAACCTTCCTCTTAACTTGACACTTCTGAAGGTTGTTTTTAACACAATACTTCAGTATCAGTTCAACATATTACACACACTACCCAAGTCACAGGATTTCGTGATACTACTATGTTTTAATATGAGGAACAAGTAACTGAATACAAAAATAGAACTTTCCCTATCAAGTCATTTAGAGAGAGAATATTACAAATAACAAACACAGGTCAAAGCAAATCTATGTAACTAGTTTTGAAATAATCAAAAGAAACTTTACCAGCTAACTGGTTTATTATATCACCAGTCTGAGCATCAAATACATTAGCAGTTCTATCCCAGGAAGCAGTAATAACGTGGTCACCACCAGCCAGCCAGTCAGCTGCAATAACAGCTCCTGTGTGGCCGTGCAATTCCACAAGAGCAGTTTTAATAACAGTAGAATTCCCTGGTACATCAACATCTGCTGAAACAAATACATTACGAATTTTAATATCAATTAACTCGATGACAGATGCAACAAGAAATGCTTAACGTTGTCCTACATTGATGAAACAAACTAACAGCTCCAACACAAAGTTGTACAAGGACATTTCAGAAAGATTGCTCAACACTGTTAAAATTTACTTAATTATAGTTCCAGTAGCTAGTTGTAAACATTACATATTCTATTTCCTCATAACTTCAAATGTTTTCTTAGAAAATCACAATCTTAACAAACACATTAACAACTTCTAAAACAGTACCAAGAGTAATTGTAATGTAAAGCCTATTCTTAAAAGAGTATAGCACTGCCAACATGGAAAATGTTTATTTAAATAGTGATTTTGTGAACACATGGTATTGTAAATGTCAACACTTGAACTCACGCAATTTCTAGACTTCTTATTACATCAACAACATGTTATGTTCAGTCAATATTCTCAAACCACCCTATATTTTTGTATCACATGACTATCAATTAAATCAAATCACTTGAGAGAAAACAAGATAGCTACTAAACTGACTTCAGTGTCATATGAACACTTCATATTTCCTACCGGTAGATCTGATCACACCAAGACAAAATATAAATACTGTGAATTCAGTCAAGTCACTTGAGAGAAAACAAGATATCTACTAAACTGACTTCAGTGTCATATGAACACTTCATATTTCCTACCGGTAGATCTGGTCACACCAAGACAAAATATAAATACTGTGAATTCAGTCAAGTCACTTGAGAGAAAACAAGATAGCTACTAAACTGACTTCAGTGTCATATGAACACTTCATATTTCCTACCGGTAGATCTGGTCACACCAAGACAAAATATAAATACTGTGAATTCAGTCAAGTCACTTGAGAGAAAACAAGATAGCTACTAAACTGACTTCAGTGTCATATGAACACTTCATATTTCCTACCGGTAGATCTGGTCACACCAAGACAAAATATAAATACTGTGAATTCAGTCAAGTCACTTGAGAGAAAACAAGATAGCTACTAAACTGCGTTCAGTGTCATATCAACACTTCATATTTCCTATCGGTAGATATGGTCACACCAAGACAAAATATAAATACTGTGAATTCAGTCAAGTCACTTGAGAGAAAACAAGATATCTACTAAACTGACTTCAGTGTCATATGAACACTTCATATTTCCTACCGGTAGATCTGGTCACACCAAGACAAAATATAAATACTGTGAATTCAGTCAAGTCACTTGAGAGAAAACAAAATAGCTACTAAACTGACTTCAGTGTCATATGAACACTTCATATTTCCTACCGGTAGATCTGGTCACACCAAGACAAAATATAAATACTGTGAATTCAGTCAAGTCACTTGAGAGAAAACAAGATAGCTACTAAACTGACTTCAGTGTCATATGAACACTTCATATTTCCTACCGGTAGATCTGATCACACCAAGACAAAATATAAATACTGTGAATTCAGTCAAGTCACTTGAGAGAAAACAAGATATCTACTAAACTGACTTCAGTGTCATATGAACACTTCATATTTCCTACCAGTAGATCTGGTCACACCAAGACAAAATATAAATACTGTGAATTCAGTCAAGTCACTTGAGAGAAAACAAAATAGCTACTAAACTGACTTCAGTGTCATATGAACACTTCATATTTCCTACCGGTAGATCTGGTCACACCAAGACAAAATATAAATACTGTGAATTCAGTCAAGTCACTTGAGAGAAAACAAGATAGCTACTAAACTGACTTCAGTGTTATATGAACACTTCATATTTCCTACCGGTAGATCTGGTCACACCAAGACAAAATATAAATACTGTGAATTCAGTCAAGTCACTTGAGAGAAAACAAGATAGCTACTAAACTGACTTCAGTGTCATATGAACACTTCATATTTCCTACCAGTAGATCTGGTCACACCAAGACAAAATATAAATACTGTGAATTCAGTCAAGTCACTTGAGAGAAAACAAAATAGCTACTAAACTGACTTCAGTGTCATATGAACACTTCATATTTCCTACCAGTAGATCTGGTCACACCAAGACAAAATATAAATACTGTGAATTCAGTCAAGTCACTTGAGAGAAAACAAGATAGCTACTAAACTGACTTCAGTGTCATATGAACACTTCATATTTCCTACCGGTAGATCTGGTCACACCAAGACAAAATATAAATACTGTGAATTCAGTCAAGTCACTTGAGAGAAAACAAGATAGCTACTAAACTGACTTCAGTGTCATATGAACACTTCATATTTCCTACCGGTAGATCTGGTCACACCAAGACAAAATATAAATACTGTGAATTCAGTCAAGTCACTTGAGAGAAAACAAGATAGCTACTAAACTGACTTCAGTGTCATATGAACACTTCATATTTCCTACCGGTAGATCTGGTCACACCAAGACAAAATATAAATACTGTGAATTCAGTGAAGTCACTTGAGAGAAAACAAGATAGCTACTAAACCCACTTCAGTGTCATATGAACACTTCATCTTTCCTACCGGTAGATCTGGTCACACCAAGACAAAATATAAATACTGTGAATTCAGTGAAGTCACTTGAGAGAAAACAAGATAGCTACTAAACTGACTTCAGTGTCATATGAACACTTCATATTTCCTACCGGTAGATCTGGTCACACCAAGACAAAATATAAATACTGTGAATTCAGTCAAGTCACTTGAGAGAAAACAAGATAGCTACTAAACTAACTTCAGTGTCATATGAACACTTCATATTTCCTACCGGTAGATCTGGTCACACCAAGACAAAATATAAATACTGTGAATTCAGTCAAGTCACTTGAGAGAAAACAAGATAGCTACTAAACTGACTTCAGTGTCATATGAACACTTCATATTTCCTACCGGTAGATCTGGTCACACCAAGACAAAATATAAATACTGTGAACTATCTATTTTTACTTCAGAAGAACCAGTTAACATACTGACACATCTGAAGGTAAGACATTTTGTTATTTATGTAAACATGAATTATAATTTGTAAGTTATACAATATAATATAAATAAAGTGATAAATTTTATTATTTTCATGTATTTTGTATTAAATAACCAATATATTTAATTCTATATTATTGAACATATTTATTATAAACTATATTCTACAGTTAACCTAATTTCTCATGGTTGAAGTATGTTCATCATTTTTATTTATTATAAGCTATATTCTGTGTTATATAAATGAGATATACTTGTGTTTTAACAGATATACCAGTCAGATGTAATCTTGTAGCTCTTCCTAATGATTACTCTAAAAATACACATCAACCAACAATAATAGTGGTCCATATAGAATGAGCTAAATGTAAGCCTACACGTTCTTGTCACAAACACATCACGAACAAGCTCATCAATTCTATTACTGGTACACTATAATCCTTTTCAGTGGTGAGGTCAAATGATGTAGTGTAGACATAGATTATAGGTATATTCTTTACAACTGAAAGCAACTGTCTACAACGTTATTTAAGAGTAGGTTTGATGAAGTCCAAAAAACAGTCGTCTTTATACTATAACTTGTAGCCAACATCAATGTTACTGTGGATATCTGGAATAGCAGACAAATATGCAGCTTTCTTACAGTCACTGGTAACTTTATGCTTGACTGGAGAATATAAATAGTCATGCTGGCATGTTGGTGTTTCAAGGGATGTCACATATCTTATAACACCGTAGTTCAATAGCAGGAAATAATAAATCTTTAACATCAACAATACTGTGTCATATGTGACATCTGACAAACCATCTAACATGATCAAAGTTTTCTGCTTACCTGGGTTTTAACCACAAACACTACAGATTACAAGAGATGGTGACAGGTCATCCACGAATAGTGACTCAGAAGATAAACTTTTGGATGAATCTAAATCAGCAGATAATTTATCCAAAATTTTTCCTAAACATGATGTCTGCTTTCCAACATGCCACAATTTATGGACAAGGATAGCATGAATAAAAGCTGAACCATTGTTGAAAGTATATTCCAAAGCATCAACCATTGTGTCCTACATTTGAAAATCAAGGCTAGCAACTGATCTACTTGAGAGCAACACAAGAGTTTAGTCGGTAACACTAACAAAATGAAATTCACAAATTAAGATGAAGTTAGATAACCTAGATACTTGCACATTGAAGCTTAATTTTCATGACTGAACTGTGGTGAAAATACTGACACCTTTTGAAGAGGTAATAGATTTAACCCAGTGTCAGAACATTGTTACCTCCAGTTATGTAGTGCTACGTGTTTATGGATATCATCCTGTCCACATATAACTTCAATCTTTTCTCTACACTCGGTATGAAGCGTCTTCTACTTGGCTGCAAAACTGGTTCCCAGATTTAAATTTGACTAATGTTTTACTAAACATTGGATTCCAGATTTAAATTTGAATAATGTTTTACTAAATCTATGGTCTTCAAATCCAGTCAAACATTCCTGTAGCAAGAACTCAAGTAAGTTTCCTCAACAAATAATCCTACAACCATGGAACCAAAATAAGACAGTAACCCATCCACCCTGTCACAAAAGAAGTAACATCTTTAGTTTATTTACTGCCTCCAATAAACTATCCTCAGAAAACAGATACACAACAATCTTGATGGTTCTTGTATTACTAAAGAAAGCAACCCTCCAGATTATTGGAAGATCTGTTAAAAACTTCCCTACCCTATTTCTATTAACCAACCACTACCTGAGTGTTCCAGCATCTTCTGCCTCCATTGAGTGTTTCTTTAGTATTGGTGTCAAAGCCCTCAGACCTGACCACTGCTACCTCACTAACAAGATATTTGAGAGACTGATGCCCATAAAGAAGAATGGACAGTTATAATATATACAAGTTTGGTTTTAAAATATTTTTTCTTTTAAACCTTTGTTACTGCATTTAGAAAAAAAATATTCAAATGTCATTATTTGTTCCAGTTTTGTTTGTCTTAGTTTCTAATAAGTTTGTTTCATAGAACTATTTAAATCTTATCATCTGCTATTTCATCAATATTCCATATTACCCCAAAGTATTCATGAATGTATTCCTATATATTTATAACTCAATACTTTATATCTTTCCTGTATCAGTTTTGTATTCATAAAAACATGGATTATTAATGACTTTTTGTGTTTGCTGACCACACCAAATTTTGTCTCAGTACTTGATGTTTGCTCTATCTTGACGTTTTATCATGTCTAGTTGTTTTGTACAAACAGATGATTTATTACATTCATATTTCCACTGTCTATTGTCTACTTCTATTTCTACTTTATGTCTTGTGCATTATCTTATCAAGATGTAAAAATCCTCAAACTGATCCATCAAAGTAGTTTCAGTTGAGCATACAGAAACAACTACACATAGGCCACTGTAGTGCCAGTTTAGACAGAAACAACTACACGTAAGCCACTGTAGTGCCAGTTTAGAGAGAACAACCTGCCATTCCATTATTTTGTGTTCACTTTCCACACATTTTCTTACTTCCTAACTGTAGTTTTCCCTTTAGTTTACTATGTCAATAGCCTGATATTTTTGTTTTAAAGAGAACTATTTCTTACCATCTTGTCCGTAATCTTCTTTCTCAGATAGTTCTACATCCTCTTCAGAAGAGTACTTCTACAAAATTATAAAAAACATTCTTTCTTCACCAATTAAATACAAAAACAAACTTGATGTTTCTAATAAACACAGTATTACTCTTAATAACAGAAACAAATTTATGGTGAATTCAACTCAATGGGAATTTTTATTTGGCAAGAGAAATAAAACAAGTAAAGAGGTGCATATGTTAAAGTAATAGTGGTATCGTGCATGTGTGTGGGATGGACTATTTGTAAAATAAAGATGAAATAATAAACACAGAAGCTTTAAGGGTTTTATGCAAAGGTAAACAAAATACACTTTCACAGATCAGAAAACAACAAAATCCAAACACAAAGTTTTTGGAAATCAACGAAGTAAGAAGTATTTGTTAGCAAACTTCGAATTAACCTTGGATACAATTTAATCTTTCCAACAGTGGAAAGCAACAACAGTCAACAGAAAATTAACTGTTGTTGACAGCAGAGGAAGTAATCTTTTCCAATTGCTGTCAAAAAATCTTTCCCTGTATGACAGAACACAACAAGCCTCAAGTGTGCTGAGATCTAGAAAAATAAAAGTTATAAACAATTCCTTAGCTAAAATATATATGTAAAAACGTTTGTGAACCTGACAATGACCAAAGAAGGTCGAAACGTTGTTCGCTCCTCTGGATAAAAAATTTTCCCAACCCAAACCAGCCGTTTTTACATATATATTTTTCTCTACAAGCGGGTTTTCTCGTCATCACTGAATTCCTTAGCTAAAGCATTCATGCTGAGAGATATCACCTACTTGTTGTGTTTTACTTTGAAGTTAGGTCAGTTATTAACACAATAGCATCAAGATACACAATGTGTTTTATAAATAAATTATAATACAGTGAAATACACTGCTAACTTAGTGTTTTTGATGGCTAAGTTACAACAATGACCATGAAACTTAATTACAAAGTGAAACAAAAACAATATGCTTGAGCCTGTTTCATCTACTTAACAAATTAAACATTTGTCTGATATACAAACTTTAGTATGGAAGTTTCAACAACTTCAGAAAACTAAACACATAGAATCTCCAGCGTACCATTTGTTCACTGCCGGTGAAAGGTACTGCTGCTCTCCAAATATGAGCAGATTGATCACCAGAGGCAGTCACCACAAAGTCCTGAACTGGATGGAATCGTACAGAGTTCACTGAACCCGAGTGACCCTGATATAGCAGAAGACAGGCACCTGTCTGTATCGACCATATTCTGGCTGTATGATCTAGAAAGACCAACAGACATATGTAAAAACATATACGTCTAAATTTATATAAACATATAAAGAGACAGGATAATTTTCTTCTTTAGTTTACAGAAAATTTAACACCACATGAAAAATAAAAAGTCAGCAAACAGCAACAAGTGCAACAAACAAACAATTTAATGTACGTTTCTGCAATAAATTCAAAGCTTACAATGCTGGAAGAAACATATTTTACTGCACTGCCTTAGTTTGGACTGAAAGAATGATAACTAGATATTGTTTAGGTTTCACACATTACTTAAGGCCTGACAAACCTCAGGGAGAGAAATGTTTATCTTGTAAATCTTCAGCTGAAACCAAAACAAAACACTTCCAGACTTGACTTAGCAACATTTAATACACTAATACTTTGTATACACATTTAAAATATGGTATAGAAAGTTTAAACTTGAACTTGAGGCAATTATTATGACAATTACACTTTTGAGTTAAAACAAAATCTATACAGCTGCATAATAAATAAAATCAAAATCATTAGTTTATTTGAATTTGTAGTCATCAAGATAAAATAATCAATTAGTTTTCTTACAACAATTCCCTAAATTCATTATATTGCAGGCTATTTCAAGCTTATAAAAAGCCTACAGTATTCAACCTAAAACAAATTCTAACTAATTTTAAAAATGTTAAACTAAATCTTTGTTTATCCACTGTTAAAATATTTCTTAATATACATTATTCATACCTTAACAACCAGAAATTAGAAAGAGCTTGAAATAGACAAAACAGAATACAAGAACTACACTTGTTTTTTTACCAGCTGAAGCCGTGGCTAAAACGGGAAGGGCAGATCGTGCAGTGCTAACCTCCCAGACACCATCTCGATGACCAATATATTCACGAACAAGTCTAGGAACTACAGCTGGTGCTTTAAAAGTGGAAACAATCTTGCTGGTTGAAGCCTTAAGCTTGTAAGTAGACTTAATCTTCTGAGACAATTGACTGGCTGATAAAAATATAACCACACAACTTGTAGAGTTTACAAGTGTATGAAGAGTTTATTTAAAAACACATTACCACAATATATGAATAGACTTTTTTTTTTTTAATTAACAACTGCTTGCATCTACCTGTACATAAACACAGTGTACCAATCCATAAACACAACTTCATTGTACCTGTATATATTTATAACTATAGTCTACCTGTACATATCTATAAACAAACATAGGTCTCCTTTGTGGTCAAGAATTTTGTTATTTAGACTAAACATGATACCCCATTCTTGAAATTGATAAAAATTATGTTTTTTGTTGTGCCAATAAGCTAATATCACAAGATGTCAGATATTATACACATCAGGTACCTGTCAAAGACTCTCGTTTTCCTTTGGCAATGTTTTTTCCAGAAGCTGGTTCAAAACCATCAATGTAATCTCCCCCTTGTGGCCGGTCTGTGGTTGGGTTGTTTACTTCTCTCTCCAGCTGTTCATTCAAGGTATCTATCTTATCCTTCACTGTAGATAAGACAGAATATTTGTACAATTAAGAAACTATTATTACTACATACACTAAACAGTCAACAAACTCTATGATAAGGCTGCTAGATGTATCTGTTTGTATAGCTTTAGGGAACTTAGCAGCATTCAACCGAGAAGTTTTTCCTATCAGAAGAAAGAAGTCAAACTAAATCAGACAAGAATTTAATTTAAACTTGCTTTAATTACGTGTCTCACTGTGCTACTTCTAATTAAGCATGCAGACAATAAACAATAATAATATACTCAGTCACTGCAAACAGAAACAGCAGGCACTAGCCTGGTGCTGTCAGTTATTTGTTTACGGAAGTGTGGACTGAAAGGTAGAATTACACACATCAAGTGGATGTTGATAGACAGGCAATACCATTATGTGAAGTAATATGGTTTTTGTAAAACTTGTACTGTAGACACATACCAAAGGTAAGTAACGTGGCCTAGATGTTTGGGAAACTGTCCCCATGTCTCCCTGCAAGATCTTATCCAAGGAACATCAACAGCTAGAGACAAAATAAGCTACAAGATGAACATTATACAAGAAGATGTAAACAAAGACAAAATATCATCACCCAGAACCAACTAGCCAGATGAGGAATACAACTAACCAATCAAAGTGGAAGAAAACAAGTTACAAGAGCAACAGAAATTCCATGGCAAAAAAATGTTAGTTTCCTTGAAAGAGGACAGTACGAGTTAGATCACAACAAATAACCAATAAAGGTCTCTGGAAGTAAGCAGGGTCAGTATGATGGTACAGGAAAGAAAGGATGACTGAAAAAAACATTCAATCACCATTTCAAGCAGCCTAAATTATGGAAAGGAAGGAGCAGTCATGAATAATATTACCCTATTCCCATGATAAGATATGAGAGAGAGAGGTTCACAAAAGAAAAAAATGCCAGAGCGATGGATCCTGCAAGTGAAACAATATTACTATATCTCTTTTATTAAATTAATGGTTCAAATACAGAGAGTCCAAAAAATTAAATAGAAATTTCAATCTAAAAGAATAATGGAATGAGGAGTACAATTAATGAAAAACTTGGAGAAAAAAAAGATATATACAAAACTATCTTTTATTTAGTGTTAGCAGAGATGAGTTTAATATTAAGAACCAATAAACATGTTCCTTGGAAAATAAAAGGCCCATGAGTGAGTGCTACTGGTCGGTGGATGGAAGAAATAATAGGCATCCAAATGGATCACAAGAAAACCAAACAGATAATCTTGTTAAACAGCCATCATCAAGATATAGAGAACACTTTTCTGGAGAACAAACTACAGAAATGAAGTAGGCATTCCAAATTACACCTCAACTAAACAAAAGCATTATGTACATGTGTTTCTATAACTACATTGTTGAAAGTGTATCAGCTGGTTCTCAGGTACGTACGTGTGTTTCTATAACTACATTGTTGAAAGTGTATCAGCTGGTTCTCACGTGTTTCTATAACTACATTGTTGAAAGTGTGTCAGCTGGTTCTCAGATACGTACGTGTTTCTATAACTTGCGCGTATATATTTTCGCCTTTTTCAACTTTTGGCGGTTACTTGTTATTTAGAGGAAATGCCGAATGGGCACGTGAGCACGTTGTTGTGTATGAAAATGACGTTGTTTTCCACAGGCTCTTGACTGTGTAGAGACCATGTAAATAAAAACAATGAGCATTGTCAACTGGTGTGTTATGCAGTTATTGATGCCCGAGGTCCATTATTATTATATTTACACACTCACGCACAAGATTACTATAAAAATTTATTGTGAATACAATGAAGAAATTAGATAATTCACACAATTAAAACTGAACATTGTTATCTGTCAAGTTAAAGTGAGTTCATAAACTTCATCGACAATGTCCCTTTATTATTTATTGTTCTTAATAACGAACGTGCGATACTTCGTGAGCCAGTTTGTTTACAACGTAATACGCTGGTTTGTCACGACTGTGTACGGGATAAATGTGAAAACATTTGAATACAAAAAGTAAAAAGGAATTTAGGATACTAAAAAACACATTTCAAAAGATTACTAAACTAAAACTTATACTTAAGACAAATTTGAACACCTTACCGTATGCCTACAAGTTACAATTCATTTCTTATGTACATGAAAACTGACCTTGATTTATCTTATACAAATATCAAAATTACTGAACTATGGTTACTGTGAAAAACAACAAAAAACACTTACGTGTGAGGTTTTCGGTGTACAGAGCTTCAAATTCTTTCTCGATCTGACCGAAAAGGTCATAGAGACGGCCCCTAGATTGTAAAGAAGCAAGTAAATGAGAAAAGGATTCAGTATGGTCATCTTCACTCATTTTACCGACTTTTAACGATGTAACCTAAGTAGTTAGCAGACTGTTGTCTTGTGTTTACTAGAGCCAGTGGAAACAGGTACAGGTATAATACACCTGTAGCCCTGAGAGAAATACAAAATTATTGCACGTAATTCACCCCTACAGTCTCTCTCTCTCAAGCACGTGGTAGTAATTTACAGCGAAAGGCACAGTCAACTCACGAGAGAGGTGCATAACCGTTGTCTATAAATTTACAGATCTCATTTGCAAACAGATAGATTACGTTACATTTCTACAGATAGATTACGTTACATTTCTACTTATTTATAATTTGTCTGCCATAGTTTACATCTTAAATACATAATTTCTTGTTCCTACTATTTCGCTATCCCACTCCACGAAGTCCTGTTACACAAGCTTATATCGATCTCTCATTCGTTTTTACATACTCTGGTTGTTGTATATCAGTCAAATATCCAGTACATGAATTAATTAAGGCTAACGACGTATGCACGGCTACGAGCGAACTAGTGTTTATACACAAGTACACCATTAATACACATAAAAGAAAATCATTGGATGCCTTTTACCTTGTACAAATGTCTTGGTTTTAGCACAAATCTGAATAATGAGCTGTCTGACCTCTATCCACCAGGGATCGAACCCGTTTTATAAGTTACCCGCGGCGTGGTGTCAAATTATGCATACTACAGTTGAGAAATCGCACTGAAACACCAGTTTTACCTGTAAAGTTGCCCACCCCTAGTTAAAGTTGTGTATACAAAATTGCAAGTTATGTTAGATAAACCAACGTTATCTCAAGCACAAAATAAATGGGTGCACCCTCACTCTACCAGCATATCGCGGCTCCAACACTAAATTTTACGGCATGTGTTGCAACAGGTTATCCACTAACCACATCCGGACCGTTTAAAATGTGTACATGTTCTGTAAAAGACAGAATAAGAGATCAACAAAAGTTAGTGTCTTTGTTAAACATATACAGAAGACAGTAATATTACACCTGAGGCACTTCCATTAAAAACAAAACGTGTCAGTTGTCTCATTTTGTTCTGATACAACAATAGGTCACTAAGACCTACGTGGTGGTCAACACTCGTTTCACATGTCCGATAGAACACCTAAAGACGTGTCGTTAAAACACGTACTATAATATTGTAACAAGGTACATCGGTAGCCTCTAATAACTATAATATTGTAACAAGGTACATCGGTAGCCTCTAATAACTATAATATTGTAACAAGGTACTTCGGTAGCCTCTAATAACTATTTTCGACTGGAGTTTTAAGGTACGTGTACAAGAAGTCAAAACAAACTAGATCATAATGAGGAATTATTTTCAGTAAGGAAGAAACAAAAAACAAACGTTTCGAACTCTTACACGAGAAGCCGGAAAACAAAATATTGCGTCACATTACCAGTTCACTCACTTAACGGCAACACCCAATTATCAGAACAACACTCGTGTTAATATCCCAGTAGGACTAAAAGTTTAGAATATGAATGTATTAATTGTAGGTGCTACTGTTTATCAGCCGGATTAACCGTAACACAAGTACCGTTAACAATAAAGACGGAGATATAATCAAACTTAAATAATTAACTAAAAATAGTTATACACACAAAATTTATACCAGGATGTGGAAACATTTACATGGAATATATCGTCAGAAACACTAATGAAATTTATTATTCTGTATACGAAAAACATACCATAGAAAATCATTGGCTAAATGACACCACACACTTGTTTTAAAACGCTGTCAGAGCTTAGGAGAAAACAGAAATCTGTCGGGAAGGAAGAACAACAAACTCTGTAGAACGTTAGTTTAAATTACTGCCTGCAGATGGCGAGACCCTAAAGTACAGAATACTTCACTCATCACAACTGATTGGTGGGGATTAAAAGTGTGAAAACTTATCAATATTTCCTGAAGTTAATTCATAACCCAACATAGAATAAGTTGGAATCATTCGTGATGGCGAGAAACCTACCTTAAGTAAAAGTGTAATTTCAGGACGGCTGGTAAGGACATTAAAACTTATTAAAATAAAGCAGAGAACAACGTTTCAACCTTCTTAGGTCATCTTTAGGATAATCTTTGTTAACGAAGGTCGAAACTTTATTTACTGTGGTAAAAGTGTTAACACCCATACCAGCCATCCTGAGATACACTTGGTGATCAATCCATCCAAACTAATAATGCTTATTAAAAACAAACTCAGTGGAAGACCTGTTGCTGATTTTAGTAGCCACTTGTATTAGAAACATATTACTATATCATAACATTACTGTTATGTCCTTCTCGTAATGTAAATTTATTTGAATCAATAAATAGTGATTCAGTCTTACAAAAAGAGGAATGTTTACTTACCTTCGATATGTAAAAGATTTACAAATTGTTAGTTACGTTAAAAATGTTAAATACAATTATTTAATTCAACCTTAAATATACACATACTAACAACAATACATACCTGAAACAGTTAGAAGCAACAGTACATTAGTAAAACTAACCATATACAAGTTTACCATACTTTGGTACTATAAAATCTGAGGTACAACATTACACAGACAATACATTAGAAATACACACAACAGTATTAGAAAAACTACTGTTTACATCACTGTAAAACAACATTGTATGTAAAACAACTATGGCAGTAGATGCTGTATGTGAATAACATTGTATATTTAACCATAGTATAAACAGAGTTAAATTACCTTATAATTCATTTTCCACAAATACTGATCATCTGATGACAGATATCACTGTACACTAATGTTTAACATCCTGTGTTTAACTTACAGTATAAATACTTATCGTCTGATGACAGATATCACTGTACACTAATGTTTAACATCCTGTGTTTAACTTACAGTATAAATACTTATCGTCTGATGACAGATACCACTGTACACTAATGTTTAACATCCTGTGTTTAACTTACAGTATAAATACTTATCGTCTGATGACAGATACCACTGTACACTAATGTTTAACATCCTGTGTTTAACTTACAGTATAAATACTTATCGTCTGATGACAGATATCACTGTACACTAATGTTTAACATCCTGTGTTTAACTTACAGTATAAATACTTATCATCTGATGACAGATATCACTGTACACTAATGTTTAACATCCTGTGTTTAACTTACAGTATAAATACTTATCATCTGATGACAGATATCACTGTACACTAATGTTTAACATCCTGTGTTTAACTTACAGTATAAATACTTATCATCTGATGACAGATATCACTGTACACTAATGTTTAACATCCTGTGTTTAACTTACAGTATAAATACTTATCATCTGATGACAGATATCACTGTACACTAATGTTTAACATCCTGTGTTTAACTTACAGTATAAATACTTATCATCTGATGACAGATATCACTGTACACTAATGTTTAACATCCTGTGTTTAACTTACAGTATAAATATAAGACAAACTGACTTACATTAACATTATGGATGATGTTACTTTATTCCTTTATTTGGGGAAATTATGGTACATTGTACGTTTGGAAAAGTAGTAAATTACCACTGACTGAATAATTTTGTTCATTACTGAATATGTTTATTTATTATTTTAACAATGGATGTTGAAGACATACTAGTTTTTATATAAATTGAGTTTTTAATGTTTATTTATTAAAAACTCCATTCCATCATCAGATAAACTATGCATAACAATATCACTTAAAAATTTAATTATACAAAACAAAATGGAAAAGAAAAACTACATTTATCAATAAAAGTAAACAATTTTTAACCTTCCATGACATGATTCTGATAAAGCTTTTGTGCACAGATGGAAGTCAAAGTGCACATGTCACAACCTTTTACAGAGTGCTGTCAATATAGTTTGATGTCGGGGCTAAACTGTTAACTTTACTTCGGTGATTTAGGGGCAGTTTATAGTAGAAGTGAGTAAATAACACATACAATTCACATGAATACTGAGAAAATCTATAGATATAGAATTTGTTGATTCTAGAGGTTATACAAATATAATATAAATACTTTACAACAGACTGAACAATTTATTTTCTTCATATATGTATATAAAGTACAGATACCCAATTGTTTGGTGTTTCTACAGACTTGTACAATATACTAGAAAGTTACTAAATTTTACATGGAGAGACACAATGAGTTTTGAATTATAAGCAAAATTCATTCCTTGTGAACTGACCCCATGCACACTGGTCACACAACCAAAGTGGGTTCCAATGTTCTTATATCTTCCCAAAACTAAATACGGAAGCTGTAACAAAACCTAACATCTGAAACCCGGAGAAAAACACTTCAGACTAGAAAAACATACAGATAATGATACGTCCTGTGATAATGTGCTATCACTATTGACCAACTCCATAATAAGGTTCCTAGTGCCCATCTTAAATGAATAACTAAACAAAGAAAATTTTGTCCATTGTTCTGCCAAGAGAACTGAAGGCCGACCAAGATATTTAACACATAAAATAACAGGCAAAAACTGACATTCCAGTGATGGTAACAATGCCAATAATTACATACAACTATTTGACCTATTAGTTTTAATACAAAAGGAGGTAATGACAATGGCATAATGAACCTAGACCACCCAGTTCATAACTCTAGAAGGGTTAGTGACACAATACCTATAAAAACAACACTCGGTCAAACAATGGTGGAAAGATAAACAGATTCTCTGCAGTGTGCCCTTGATGACCAAGGGTTTGACATCTGAACATTGACTACCCAAAAATAACTCATCCAAGGGATATAAAAGAGATGTTTAACTACTTTACCAATAAGGTCCAACTCACCTTAATACAAGTACAAGGAAATGGATCTGTACACTCAGAAAAGTGATTGAAGCAACACCTGGCTTGTGGTCACTGTATTTAAGTGGTCACAAATATTTGGTAGCACTTCTGAATGTGAAACAATAATACCAATACTAGCTTCCACTTGAGAAAAGTTTTAGAATTTTGAAATATAATTCAGATTGGATCTACTGTAAATGACACATTCAAGATGTAATAACAGTAGGGGAATTAGATGACAAACTGAATTTTACTTTATTCAGTAAAACTTAAATGTGAGATAAAAACCCAATAATCTATCTACTATGTTAACATATATTTCCACTTACCAGCTCTAAATGTTTAGACCTCACACCAGTTTTAAAGTACTCCTATAAGTACTCCTTCTATTTTATGTATAAATAGAAATCTCTACACATTTTACTCTCAGCATATTTAATATATATATATATATATATATATATATATATAGACACACACACACATATTTTTACCCTCTTCTGTGCATGCATACTTCATGAGTAAAGTGTTGGTTAGATTAGTAGTCCTTGCAGATGTACAAACATACCAAGGTTTTGGTAAGAACATTTTCAAAACATGATTTGAACAACAGTTTTATAGACAATTTCTTTCACGTAGAAGTTTAACAGAACTGAAATTAAAGAGTTCACCATACCTAGACCGTTACAACTTTAGTTAAAAAAATTATTGGTGGATCAAATAATTTTGTAATTTTTATAGTTTTATACACTACATGTTTTGTTTTTAAATGAATCAATGTTCAACAAGTAGTTTCATAAATCACAATAATAATAATTTCATTACTGTACTTCTTTCTTTTAAACTTAGGACTAAAATAATGGCTCTCATATTAAATAGTAAGACTTATGATTTGGTTTTCATATTAAGTGTGTTATGTCTTTATGACAAGGGTCAATATACATTGTTTTTATGGTAGTTTTATTACATTTTTATACCAAGGCTCAGTCAATTGAGGTAATACATTTTTTTTCTTCTTTTTCTCAAATCTCAGGCCAAGATTGTCATAATCGTTGGTACTGGTAGTTATGAAACCAAACCACATTTTTACCAGTAAAAAGTAAAGTTAAAAATATCAACCATAATAAAGTTGTACAACTAGAGAGAAATATTTTAAAATTCCAGTTAGAATCAACTAAATATATGATGTGAAATTGACCATCAGATTAATGTTTAATCTTCAGTGGACAATGTGCACACATTTAATGGTTGATTTCACAGTAATTCAATTTAATGAAAGTTTGATTATACCAGTTGTGTGCCCCCCTTTAACCCTACTTTACCCATCAGATTACAACCAAAAGTGATACCTGGACACAAGGGGAACATACTGTTTCACGTATAACACAGTATATTTTATATCAGTAAACAACTTTTCATAAAGTGAATTGTAGCCTGTCAGATTTTCTTGTATCTATTGGTTATTATTATCTGTATATTTCTACTATTGGTGATATTTTTACAATAGAAGGATGACTTATAAATAAATTATTACCTTAAGTGGTAAAAACAGCAATTTTACAAACATTTAGGGTTTCTGGATGGCATCAGAGCTGAAATAAGTGATTTATTTTCAGTTTGTTAGAGAAGATTTATCTATGTGATGAAACAGTGACCTGGCTGTCTAATACAGGACAGTACAGATTACAAAGGAAATAGGATTTTCTCACATACACAAATCCAACAAGCAGTAGAGCTGAACTATTTGATAACTGATTAATCATCTGTCTCATTAATTAATTATATTAAAGTTTACAAGAATTGGACAGTTGGAATAATCAAAAACACCAACTTGTATCTGTTGATTAGCTTTGAGAAGTAATACCAACTGGTAGACAAATCATAATGACAGTAATATTTCAGTTACTTGGAGAGCTTGATTCATAAAAAGAAACATGACACTCATCAATATAACCTAGGTACAGGTAAATTCAACAAGTGAATTCATAATCCAACTCATGGTTTGAAGTATATATCTCTTCACTTACTTACAGCGACAAATGACTGTACCAAAGTTGTCCACAACCTTAGAGTTCATCCTATTCTTACTTCACATGTACCAAAATACCAAACAAGTCAAATGTAACTTTTCTCACACACAACTACATCAAATACTTGTGCTTCTTCCAACAAAATCAAACAAAAACTTTCTATGAAAATGCAATCTACAACTGTAGAAGTCTATGTTATATTAATTTATCCTTTCTTGGATATATAGTTAACAGTATGCTTTGTCATTGTTTAACACTGGCTAACTTAGACATACAAACATTACATTTTGCTGTTGTCCCACACAGTGAAAGGAACAGCTAAGTACAGTGATAGATATCATGCAAATTAATGTTTATATATAAGTATCTATTCAAAATGTAATGGTCTCTGTTTAGTATTCAATAACAAACTCCTAAACTACAAATCACTGTTATTTAAAACACTTCACAAGTTATCACCTCTTAATGAAAGATGCACATCACCATTATAATTCAACAGATAAAGAAATGTTTGAATTGAAGCATTATCTTCCTTCTGTGTAGATACATCACACTATAAAACCTCCATTTTAAAATGTTAACATGTTTTCATTATCTTTCCTGATAGGTTAGAGCAAGCACTATTTAGAAATCATACAGCTCTGACAATAGGTCATACAAATTATAATTTATACATAACTTTATTAACTTTAAGCACTTTCAGTAGACATGTAATTTAGACAAAATAAGTTAACACATGATCTGTTCTTATCTTAAGAAGTGTTCCTTTTTATATGTTATCTTAAAAGTAATAGTTCTCAATATGTAACTAAATACCACCACATTCCTACTACTAACACCAGTATCAATACCACCATACTCCCAGCCATACTACCAGTAATAGTCTCCATAATACCAGAAGGACAGAACTAGATACACATTAGCAGGTTGGTCAAGTGTTTACAGATACAGATAAAGTTTTTTGCCTTTAAGAAGTGTAAATTTTTTTTTAACCATAAAAGAGACACTACCTCAGGACTCTCACTGAGCAGTTCTACAGTCTAGGTCCTCACACTCACAGACACTACCTCAGGACTCTCACTGAGCAGTTCTACAGTCTAGGTCCTCACACTCACAGACATTTACACCCTAAATATGGATAATTTTAAGGCATTATAAAAAGCTAGGTTTTTGTAGTTTAGAAACAACTGTGTAACAACAGGACATGTGACCTACCTGAATGTAATAGGTAATACTGTATCACTGTCATCACCACGAACATGAGAATCTAAATCAGGATTGTTTCGTATTCTAAGCAAGTCCTTCTTGTGTTTACTTTTTGGAGGTTTTCCAACTACACTGTCTTGAGGCATGTTGTATTTTCATGTTCTGAAACATCCATGTTGGTAAGACACTAATTAAAATGTCCATAGCTTTCAAGGCCATGATATTATTGTAAGCCTGCAAAGCACTACAGGAGATATATCAAAATGTTGAAACAGTTCTGATATAGGATACTAACTTAAACTGTTCACTTAAGTTATGTACTACATAAAAGTTTAATATATTTTTTCTCTTGTTTATAGAAAAATTAGTGATGGCTTTTAGTAACTAGAAAGTGAATAACTTGTCCGTGTGCATTATGGAATTAAAATATTGAAAAAGCAAATTTTATCTGAACTTCTATTCTGAAGTTACTTCTCATATTTATAAACCTGTGGAATTGTTTGCCTCATACTCTAGTGCATGTTGCCTGTTACTATATATTTGTAAAATAGTGCTATATAACTCAATTTTAGCTATTAACAATAAAAAAGACAAACTTCCTAATAAAACCTAACAATTCAGATTAGTTGTACACATAAGGCTACATGATATAACTAAATTAACTTGTAACCCTATCAAAAGTGTCTTCTTATACTCACCAGATAGTCCTCAGCGAATTTAATAAACTTGTTCAAACTATTCACAGTAAAAAATTATCATTCGCCTGTCATACATGTAATTGTAGTTTATTTAATAATACTTGTAAGTCAGTTACACCTTGTATTTTATATTACTATTCTTACGCGTAAAATTTAGAATAACAGTACGACCGGTAATACAACTACTAATATCAAGCTGAGCTTCACTTTCAATAATTTTACGTCAGCAAAGAAACTGACAGTAATAACCTCTACTATATCAATAATAATAGAAAATAACTTTCACCATATGTACAACAAATAATTATTAATTTTTAAGGAAAAGAACAACCTTTAACAGACTTGAATACTCCAAAATGTCACGCTATGACACGATCGCTGTAAGATAACAAAGCAGACGCTCGCATCACTTCTACGGTAAAACTACACGTTGAACGAACTCTTTAAGCGAAATTAGTCCAGTACAGCTGGGTGTGGGAATTTTTGGGTTAAAATCATTAACAAATTTCTTCCAAACTTATTTGGATATGCTGAATACAAAAATAAAGGTTACTTTTTATTTTTTAGTTAATCCTCAAAATGAAGCTAAATATGGCACCTATTCACTTCCATAATTCTAATAACTCAATTTATAAATTCTAAAAAAAAAGGAAAAAAAGACACTTTCTTTCATAAAACCTGGTAAAAACGGTTGTTTCATTTTTAAGTGCTTAAATAATTTCCATGTTTCATTTCAGATAAATTAGGTATTTGCTCCACTAATGAAACAGAAGTATGTCTGCAGACTTATAACGCTAAAAACCAGGTTTCGATATTCGTGGTGGGCATAACATAGATAGTCTATTGTGTAGCTTTGTGCTTAAGTACAAAGAATACATTTGTATATTTCTATATAGTGAAGCGACCCAGCATGGTCAAGTGGATTAATGGGTTCGACTCGTAATCTGAAGGGCGCTATTTCGAATCCCCATCGCACCAAAGATACTCGCCCTTTCAGCCGTGGGGGCGTTATAATGTTACGGTGGGTGGTGATGACTAACTACCTTCCCTCTAGTCTTACGCTGCTAAATTATGGACGACTAGCGCAGATAGCCCTCGTATACTTTTACGCGAAATTCAAAAAAACACAAATAAACACAGTGAAGTATTATGAAGAAGTGTTTTGATGGAAGTAATAATGGTGAGGAAGAAGTGAGAAGTATTATTGTTAATTTAACCTAGACCTGTTGAGCATTATGAATTTACAATGTTAAGTGGAATTAGAGCAAATAAAATACAGGTTTTCACAAACAAAAAATCTGTGGGTGTGTTTCCTTATTGCAAAACCACATCGGGCTATTTGTCTCATCCGAGGGAAGTTGAAGCCCTGATTTTATCGTTGTAAATCCAAAAACTTACTGCTGTCCCAAAAAAGATTAAGAAAACATAAGTTTTACGCTATCCATTTTGATTTAATAAAACTTACAAACTATCAATTTTAGACAAGTCTAAACCTGGTAAACTCAATTTATTGAATTTTCACACCTTCAAAATAATAAAACTTTTCAAAAGTCATGTATTTCCACCTCTATATTACAGAATACATTACGTTTAAAATTTTTATCTTACATTTTCTCGTCCATAGTATTTATTAATACGAACATCTCACTCTTTACTTATTCAAAAAGCCAAATTTACACTCTTATCTTCTGGAATGAACGTACTACAGTGCAACAAAGACGATTTTGTTTGTTAAATTTCTTACAAAGCTACAAGAGCGCTGTCTGCGTTAGCTGTTTCTAGAGGAAAGACAACCAATAAACATGATCCACCGTCAACTCTTGGGCTGTCCTTTACCAAAGCTTACTGGATTGATCTTTACATTATAATGCCCCTGTGACTGAAAAATGCCTGGTGATTTGTTGTTTGGACACACGTTTGAACCTGCAGATACGAACTTTAGAGTTGTATTCTGGTGATTTGTTATTTGGAGACACGTTTGAACCTGTAGATAAGAACTTCAAAGTTGTATTCTGGGGATTTGTTGTTTGGAGACACGTTTGAACCTGCAGATAAGAACTTCAGAGTTGTATTCTGGTGATTTGTTGTTTGGACACACGTTTGAACCTGCAGATAAGAACTTCAGAGTTGTATTCTGGTGATTTGCTGTTTGGAGACACTTTTGAATCTGTAGAGAAGAACTTTAGAATTGTATTCTGGTGATTTGTTATTTGGAGACACGTTTGAACCTGTAAATAAGAACTTTAGAATTGTATTCCAGCAGATAAATAAAATAAGTTTGGAACTTAAACCAGAAAACTGCGTGCTCTTGCATACAAAGGTGGGGATTAGTTAATACATTGAAGGTAGAGATAGAGTGTATAGACCCCGCTAAGATAGTAGCAATAAGATACTGACCTCAACGTGTGATGAAATATGAAGTATATAGTTTTGTGTCATATTACCGATAGTTTATGACCAGTTCTCCCAAACATCAGCAAACACTGGCTGCTGTCACTAGAAATGAGTGAAGAGTACAACACAATATTCTGATTTGTGAAGTTTGGTTCAGTGGATACTCTAGTCTTCCTTCTTCTCCATCTTAATCAGGATTTAGGTCTTAAAGACCTGGGAGAGTCGTGTTCTCCTGTATGATGTTACACGGCTACTGTTAGATGTACTTGTAGAATACTACAGTCATTTGAAAAAGTTAGGACACCCTATGAAAGCCTGTGTATTTGTGTAACATTTTTGGATATATAGATATTTAATCGCAATTTCAACAATACTGAGAGATTATAGGAATATAACTAAACAATTAAAACTGAAGAAAAGACTTTTCAAGATCTTCTGTAAATGTAATTCCACAAAAATGCATATTCTAACTGAAGAAAAGTTAGGACACCCCACCCCCTAATAGCTAGTGTTACCCTCTTTGGCTGAAATAACTGCAGTGAGACGCTTCTTGTAGCCATCTACCAGTCTCTGACATCGGTCTGAAGAAAGTTTGCCCCACTCCTCAATGCAGAATTCTTTCAGCTGTGAGATGATTGAGGGGTTTCTTGCATCACAGCCCGTTTCAAGTTACCCCACAGCATCTCAATGGGATTATGGTCTGGGCTTTAACTCAGCCATTCCAGAACTCTCCATTTCTTAGTTTTCAGCCAGTCCTTGGTGGATTTACTGGTATGTTTTGGGTCATTATCGTGTTTGAGGGTCCAGTTTCACTTCAGCTTTAATTTTCGTAAAGATGGTCTCACATGATCCTCAAGCACCCTCTGATACACAGAAGAATTCATGGTGAATTATATGATTGTGAGCTGTCCAGGTCCTGCTGCAGGAAAGCACCCCAAACCATGACACTTCCACCTCCATACTTCACAGTTGGTATGAGGTTCTTTTCCTGGAATGCTGTATTTTTTTTACGCCAAACATGTCCTCTGTTCTGGTGTCCATATAATTCAATTTTGGACTCATATGTCCAAATAACATTATTCCAGAAGTCCTGGTCTTTGTCTACATTCTCTCTGGCAAACATCAGTCCGGCCTTGATGTTTCTCTTAGAGAGCAAAGGTTTCCTCCTTGCACACCTCCCATGCAAGTTAAACTTGTGCAGTCTCTTTCTAATTGTAGAGGCATGCACTTTCACATCAACAGTAGCCAGAGCCTGCTGTAGGTCTAGGTCCCGTGATGACATGTTAGGGTGTTTGGAGACCTCTTTTAGGATCTTGCTGTCTGCTCTCGGGATGAACTTGCTTGGACGACCAGACCTGGGCATGCTGGCAGTTTTTTTGAAAGCCCTCCACTTGTTGACTATTTTCCGAACAGTGGAATGGCTGATTTCAAAATATTTTAGGATCTTTTTAAATCGCTTACCAGACTCATAAGCTGCTACAATTTTCTTTCTGAAGGCCTCAGACAGCTCTTTTGCTTTCGTCATGGTGCTCACTCTCACTTCAACAGTCAGGAGCACACCAAACTAAATGTCTGAGGTTTAAATAGGGCAAGCTTTATTCAAAATGCTGAGTAATGATCTTCTAATCATGTGCATTTGCTGTGATACACCTGTGTGTAAGTTGAGCCATTTTAAGTGGGAATAAATGTGGGGGTGTCCTAACTTTTTCCTCAGTTAGAATATGCATTTTTGTAGAATTATATTTACAGAAGATCTTGAAAAGTCTTTTCTTCAGTTTTATTTATTTGGTTATATTCCTATAATCTCTCAGTATTGTTAAAATTGAGATTAAATATCTATTTTTCCAAAAATGTTACAAAAATGCACAGGCTTTCACAGGGTGTTCTAACTTTTTCACATGAGCGTCATAATAGTCCTCTCAAGACAATGTCCATATAGGTATCCGCAGATACATTCATGTGTCAAATATATCGATGCTAAAGTTCGATATTACACAGTCTTGTATTTCGCGAACAATTCATTACGTATCATACACTGTTCATTAGTTTTAGTCATAATTTATTAACATCATAAACAACCTTTCACTGTTGTCAACTTAGCCTAAAACTAATGTGGGGTGTTTAATCAAGTACGAGGTCTGTTCAAAAAATACGCGGTCTGTTTGAATTGCGCGGCTCCAGTTGGTTCTAGGGGAATCCACTTGGTGTCGCTAGGTTCGCACAGATCAGCTGATTACGACGCCATTTCCCGATTGCAGATATCTTCATTTGTGTATTAGCTACGCGGTTTTAAGTGAAGTGCGATTTTTTCGTTTGGCGGATTTCAGAATGAATGACCTGAAGGAGCAACGACTTGCTGTGAAATTTTGTGTTAAACTTGGAGAATCTGCGACTGAAACTTTTGCTATGCTTAACACGGCTTACGGTGATGTTGCTATAAAGCGTACGGCATGTTTCAATGTTTCATGGGACGTCCAGGACGCCCATCCACGTCAACTGACGACCCACACGTCGACAAAATCAACACCTTGGTGCGGGCAAATCGACGTCTGACTGTCAGGGAGCTTGCTGAAGAGTGTGGGATATCAGTTGGATCTTGTTACGAGATTTTGACCGAAAAATTGAAGATGCACCGCGTTGGTGCGAAATTTGTGCCTCAGAACTCGTGAGTTTTTGGTCAAACACTCGATCACTGTTCTTCCCCACCCCCCTACTCACCTGACCTTGCTCATTGCGATTTTTTCTTGTTTCCTAAACTCAAAAGACCCTTGAAAGGAAGAAGATTTGAGACGATTCCCGAGATTAAGGCAAATGCGACGAAGGAGCTGGAGAACATTACAAAAGAAGCGTACCAGGACTGTTTCAACAAGTGGAAACACCGTTGGGATAAGTGTGTGCGTTGGGGAGGAGAGTACTTTGAAGGGGTCCCAGACCTGTAACTTCTAAATAAAGTACATTTTGTTTTATGATGTCAGTCCGCGTATTTTTTGAACAGCTCTCGTATTACGTGGCTTGATAGCTCTTTATTTCTAAGATACTTAGGTCCATTTACAACGTGTACGTAGTAGCGATCAACTTCGGTCAGTTGGTCGTTTTTATGCAATATTTTTATGAAGTAATTCCGGAAACTGTGCAATACTCTGTCGACGACAATTTGCATATCTGTATAATTGTGCATGAATTTATAAGACATGCTGCGTGATACTTTGTAGGGTGCTGCTAGTCATGAATTTTGAATTGTTTGTAATTTAATTAAGTGCTACATCGATTCACACCGGATATACATGTCATATGAACTGGCGTATGTATGTTTTGTATATTTTGATAATATTGTCTGGTATGGTTCCATGATTTTTGCCTGTTAGACTTGTCCAATTTTTTTTCGTTTCCAAACTTCTGTTAATATATTATTTAGATGTTTAACCCACGTTAATTTAGAATTTTGCTGAAGTTATGGTCTGAAGAAGTGCTCCATTCATATATAATTTTGATGGGTTGCTCTCATATCTAGTTTGTTTTACAAATATCACTTACTGATTTTTAGAGATATTTATCTTGATTCAATATTTTTAACAATATCCTATTGTGTTGTTTAGTTGTGGCTGAAGTTGATTTTTGTTGTTGTAGCAGTACTGGTATATTCACAGCAAGACAATGTGTCAGTAGTAGACACTGACGTCAGTAACAACAGAACTGGAGGAAGTATTGTTGCAGCGAGTAGAATGTGTAACTGTCTACTTTAGTCATATACTCATGGCTCCCGAATGTAGGTTCTGTACGACGAAGAAAGAACTGGTTAAAGTTATAGTCTTCTTAAAACATTACTACCATTACTTGTATAGTAGGAGATTCACCACCCAGATGGATCATACGTTGCTGAAATGGTTTATTAACTGAAAACAAATCAGAAGGGATGATAGGCCATTGGGTAACAATGTTTCAATAACATGGCTTGACCATATTACATTGCCCAGGCCTGTAAAACGGAAATGTAGATTGGCTATTGTACAACACAGAGAAACCTTGTATCTTCATGGAATGTCTTGTTCCTCAAAACTGTGTAAGAATTGAAACCAGTCTCTTATAATAACACCAAACCATACAGTAGGAGATTCCACTGGTAGATGAATACTATGAGTAACATTTTGGGGAACCTTGGAAAGAGCAATTGAAGGACTCAGGTCTGGCATGAGTGCTCCTTACTGTGCAGCAACGTAAAGCCTGGCTGGTACAGGTAGAGGAAAATAGCATGTGTACAAGTAACCTATGGCACTTGTACGGTCAGTTTCAAGAGTAGGAAAGTTTAGCATACTATTGTTATAAATTGCCAAATATGATTTCTCTGTCTGTGCTGTAATTTGTAGTCCCTAGTGGTTCTCTGTTTGTGCTGTAACCTGTAATCCAAGATTGCTAAAACAATAGATTCTCCAGACTTTGAAGGACACCAGAATATTGCCCACATTTATGCTATATACAATGGTCAATCTTCTAGCTCTGTATTCAGTCGACATATTCAACAACGATGTTAATACTGTACACTGTATGCTGACTGAAAGAAAAACCAGCCAATGAAGGATAACTTCAACAGATATTGTTCAGGATCCTCTATAGTGGATAACTTTAGATATCACTTATGAAAACTGAAATAAGTAAGTCATTGATACATATTCACCACCATCAATTACTTCAAGAAGTTAGCCATGCCTTATACATTTTATGATACATCAACACGGTCCACAACTGATGTTTTGATAGAGGAGCGCTGAAAGATATCCATAGAAATCAGGGACTAATTTCAACAGTTAGTTGTTCTTTGAGTTGTGTAAAGTATTAGATATATAGAAGTCGGATGATTTAGAAGAATAGATAATACAAACTGCTAAACATATATTTACCAAACTGGCTAAAACAGTATCTTATGTACGTTATTATGATCTCAAAAAACAAGCAGACATAAGCCTACTTGCTTATTTTGGGCTCAAAATACCACTTTGTCTTGATGTGATGCATGGTCATCTCACAATGTTCACAGGAATACACGAGGTGATGAAGGTCTGCATTACTTGATATCAATTAATTCATCCAACTTGGAAGGTACATGCAATGACAAAATAAGTGTTATAAAAAAACAAATGTATCAGTATTGAAATTGAGTTTGACTTTGTTATGTATCAGTAGCGTTAAATCTTCTGGATTCGGTGGAACCTGTTCATAACTGTTAGATTGATTCACTGATGCATAACTTATAAGTACATGAAATCATGTGTATCATGTTGATTAACTTGATGGACCTGAGGTTCCGTGGTTCGTGCTCCATTATTGCCAAATAACGTAAAATATATCGCTATCCACCCTTTTGGGTCTTGAAAGCATTATGAGTATAGTAGTATACGAGTTGCCAATAGGTGTTGTTCACGAGCTATCTTCCTTTCAGCCTATCACTTCAAAATAAGGGATAGTTAGCACCAACACTCGTCGAGAAATTCGCCAAAAACTTATCGATCTTCAAATATCATAAACGTGTTGCTACCAAATTTAAACTATGAAATATTACACAACAGTATATTTATTTGTATTTTTAGGACCTCTTGCTTATTGGTTCGTCAAAAATCGGTTACTGTTTACTTTGTGGATTTCATATAGCTTTAAACAATTTATTTTGTAGTACCTCCATGCAGAGTAAAGTAACTTGGACTACCACTGTAATTAACCCTTTTCGTAAACTAAGTTGGTGAGAGTCATGTGAAGACAAGATGGCTAAAGGCACTTTCTTTTACGTGTTCCTTGTAAAAAATTTAAAAGTAACAGAAAATATCCTATTGAGACAGAATGTAAATATTACTATGTATTTGAATACCACAAACTTTGTTGGCAAACATTAATAAATTTAGTCACGATAATATAGTTGCGTCCTGCTGCATATATGTCTAGACGTGTTTTGCTGTGCAGACGTTGCAAATCAGATTCGTAAATGTCCATTATCTTTTGCCAAAGATCGTGACATCAGTATTGAAAGTGGGCTCTGTGAACCAGCCTGTTTTCAACATAATCATTTCTTTGATGGCATCTCAGTCACAGAATTGATTATGTGTTCCAAGTATTTGATTACATCAAACTCCCAAAAGACATGCCCGCCAATAGCACAACGATATGTCTGCGGGCTCACATCGCTAGAAACCGAGTTTCAATACCCTTGGTAGGCAGGGCACAGATGCCCATTGTGTAGCTTCGTGCTTATTTCCAAAACAAACAACACGAGTCACTTAACCTGGATACAAACCGTTCCTTAGTATATCTTGGAACAGTCACAGGAAATACTCTAAATCTTCCTTGGTTAGTAGGCGGGTAACCTCCAACATTAAATCACTAGGCTGACCAGGTAAGTGAAGCCATCTCTATTTACAACATAGCTCAATAGTCATTATCTACAACTTCCTTGTTTATGTGACAGGTTTCTTATTAACAAGGTAAAACTGAAAACATTAGTCGAGGTTTCTGTTCAATGAACGGTAAAAGGTTTATGGAAGTTCTTGATGACGAGAAACAAACTTGAAATCAAAATGTATCTCAGAACGGCTGTTTTGAGTATTAACACTTTATTGATAAGAAGAGAACAACGTTTCGACCTTCATAGGTCATCTTCAGGTCTTAACCTGAGATACATGTTTAGAAAAGTTGTTTTTTTTCGTTACGTGTAAATGGTGATATAAAAATTGAAAGTACATTAGAATAAAATTATTCATCTCCACTGAGCTAACTTGTTTAAAAAAATGTTTTATCAAAATGGTAACATGTGACTTAAAAAATATCGCTTAATGTAAGTGTGCCTGTGTTGACAACTCTATAAACAATGTATGAAAAACCCTCAAATGATTTATAGAATTAGAAAATGAAATACAAGTAGAGAATGAATGTTTTACTAGTTATGGATATCAACAGTGGTTCTGTTCAAAATATCTCATTAATGACAGAGTCTATATGTAAACCCCAATGTAATGAATAAGGAAATGGTATGAATATCTCCACTAACAGAGATATATATTTAGTCATGAATGGATCAATGAAATCTAAACCATTTATAAGTACAAAAGCCTGGAAGAAGTTAGTTTGTTTTGAATTTCGCGCAAATCTGCTCAACAGCTATCTGTGCTAGTCGTCCCTAATTTAACAGTGTAAGACTAGAGGGAAGGCAGCTAGTCATCACCACTCACCGCCAACTCTTGGGCTACTCTTTTACCAACGAAAAGTGGGATTGATTGTCATATCATAACTTCTTCACGGCTAAAAGGGCGAGCATGTTTGGTGCAACAGGGATTCGAAACCGCGACCCTCAGATTACGAGTCGAACGCCTTAATCCGCCTAGCCATGCCGGGCCAGGAAGAAATTAGGGGAGAAACTTCTTTCAAATTACTCTGTGTAACACAAATTTTGTTCGTGCATAGTATGTTATTTCTTAATTGCTTATGTTATAAAAGTACAGAAAATGGCCATTATTCCCTTCAAACTTTGCTTTTGTGACCTGGATAATGAAATTTAGAAATTAACCTATTTTCTGTGTAAAAAAGGGCAAATTTTCACATTTTCATTTACATAAGGTCTGAATAAAACAACATATGAATCAATATTTACATTTATTTATACTAAAGTTATAGAAAAATGTTTAGAAGTGAGTAGTTTTTCGAGATTTGCGACTGTAATGTAATCACTTTTACCTATCAGCTCCCAAATATAGTCTCCCATGATGTTTTCGTTATACGCTCCCAGGTCACAAAAGCAAAGTTTGAAGAGAAAAATAGGTCTTTTCCATTTACTTTGGACACAAGTAATTGGGAAATAACACTTTCTGCCCAGGAACAAGAAAAAGTAAAAATTTTGTTACACAGTGTTACCGTAGGATAATGATCTGGGACGTAGAAGACTAAAGCACACATCATGTTTTTGGTTTTACCTTCGATGAAAATAAAATAAATCTGTAGTACGTATAATGTCAGCTACATCATATCAAATAATGGGTAAAGCACGATGTCTTAATATTAGTCAAACACCTAAATCAGTTTAGGTTACTATATGGTGACTTAATACAAGTCTTAAAATGCCTATTAGTATTAGACACGCTTTATCAACTAGGCCTAACTGTATAAGTTTGAATTGCTGTCTAAACGTGATAATGGTCTTATAATAAAAAAAACTGTAGACCACTCCTGGGAAAGCAAAGAATGCATTACACCATCCATGGTTTTTCAAACTATGCTTCATGGAGCCCTTGGGCTCAACAATGAAATTTTAGAATGTTAATATTTTTTCCCTAAAACTATAAAATTGAATCAGATTACGCTGTACAAAAAAGTGAAATATATCTTTAATATAATACGTTTATCACGTATTGGGCCTATCAAAATTGTATTCTACCTAACATCACACTATTTTATTTAGCTTAGAAGAAGTTTTCGCGGTGAAAGTGTTAATACAATCTCAAATAACTTCGACAGTGGCACTACTGGTTACCAGTAGATATGGCACCATCTCAAGATCGAATAACTTCGACAGTGGCACTACTGGTTACTAGTAGATATGGCACCATCTCAAGATCGAATAACTTCGACAGTGGCACTACTGGTTACTAGTAGATATTGCACCATCTCAAGATCGAATAACTTCGACAGTGGCACTACTGGTTACTAGTAGATATGGCACCATCTCAAGATCGAATAACTTCGACAGTGGCACTACTGGTTACTAGTAGATATGGCACCATCTCAAGATCGAATAACTTCGACAGTGGCACTACTGGTTACTAGTAGATATGGCACCATCTCAAGATCGAATAACTTCGACAGTGGCACTACTGGTTAGTAGTAGATATGGCACCATCTCAGGATCGAATAACTTCGACAGTGGCACTACTGGTTACTAGTAGATATGGCACCATCTCAAGATCGAATAACTTCGACAGTAACACTACTGGTTACTAGTAGATATGGCACCATCTCAGGATCGAATGCGTCATTGGAGATGGAACATAGCTTAGTAATTTTCGTATGAAACATCGTCAACCCTGAATAGTGATGCCAGCTGTCTTTTAAAATTCAGATCAGGATTAGCGGCTAGATCTCGAACGAAACGAAACATGGCGTCGTAGCTGAAACTTGTCCAAATCTGAAACATTGTTATACAGTTAGATGCAGTATCAATTGTTTCAATTTCAAAGTATATTTGTATGAGGTATAATTATATTTATGACAATTATATTTGGTAATTGTTAGGTTAGGTTAGATTCGTTATAGTTTAATTATACAAACTTTGTACTAATGAGCTCTATGAAGTCATACGCCCGCATGATTTTATGTATCCAGACATGCACGCCCTTTCAGCCGTGAGGGCGTTATGTGTGACGGTTAATTCCACTATTCGTTGGTAAAAGAGTAGCCCAAGGGTTGAGGCTGGGTAGTGATGACTGGCTGCCTTCCCTCTAGTCTTACACTGCCCAATTAGAGACGGCTAGCGCAGATAGCCCTCGAGTAGCTTTGCGCAAAATTGGAAAACAAACATTTCAGTCATGTTGAGAAAACCCACTTGTAGAGAAATATATATGTAAAAACAGCTCGTTTGGGTTGAGAAAATATTTTACGTAGAGGAGCGAACAACGTTTCGACCTTCTTCGGTCATCGTCAGGTTCATGATGACTGAAGAAGGTGGAAACGTTGTTCGCTCCTCTACGTAAAATATTTTCTCAACCCAAACGAGCTGTTTTTACATATATATTTCTAAACAAACGTATCATTTTGTTTCAAGATGCTCTTATTGCCTCATATCATGTTAGTTACCGTATTGCAAAAGCAGGTGAAGCTCATACCATTGCAGAAGATTTGGTACAGTGAGTGCACCATTGATGAAAAATTTATTAAAAATATTAACTCTCTGCCCCTTTCTGACAACTCGGTTTCTCGGAGAATCAAGGATATGTCAGCAACTTGCTTAACTGAGTTAATAAGACGGGTAAAAGCGAGTCCAACTTTTTCGCTTCAGATGGATGAATCAACAGATTTCGCACGTTATGCGATGTTGCTTGTGTTTGTTCGTTATATTTACTAAGCTAGTTTCGAAGAAGACAAGCTAATTTGCAAACATTTGCCTACTCAAACAACAGGCAAAGAAATATTTAAACTGATCGATTTATTTATGGAAGAACATGAGATCCAATGACAGCTTTTTTCGACATCACTGAATTACAGCTTTGCTCAAGTATTTGCACTGATGGGTCTGCAGCTATGACTGGAACATTTTAAGGCGCAGTGAGTGACTCGTATAAAAAAGAAAAACTAGACATCGAGAGTATCCACTGCTGTCTTCATCGTCATGCACTTACAATGAAACGAATGCCAGAAGACTTAAAAGAGGTATTGAGTGATGTCATAAAAATAGTTAATTTTATAAAATCAAGATCACTAAATGTAAGGATCTTCAGTTTACTCTGTGAGGATATGGAAAGTTTGCATAAGAATTTGCTACTTTATACTGAAGTCTCATGACTTTCTCGGGGAAAAGTGCTTGCTCGGTTTTAATAACTGAGTGAGGAGATATGTTTCTTTTTATCTGAATGCCATTTTGAACTTGCATACAAATTAAGGGACAAATGCTGAATACAGAAAGTGGCTCACCTTTCGGACGTATTTACCTATCTAAATGAAGTGAATGCTACAATGCTGGCTACCAGGGTAACGTACTTCAAAGCTCAGAGTAGAATGGAAGCGCTTTAACGTAAGCTAAAACTTTGGGGTGAATGTATACTTACGGAAGAACTTGACTGCTTCAAAACTCTCAGTGGTTTTTTTTTTTACTTTATGAAGGAAATTTCTTTAAGTGAAGATGCAAAAGTTTCAATCTTGCAGCACAAATGTTATTTGTATACAACTACTGGGGAGTACTTCCCTCCTCATTTAGAAACATAACTGTGGATTTAAAATCCCTTTGTTGACTACGAATACAAACGAGAAAGAACAGCTAAAAGAAATTTTATGTAATTACACCTCAAAAACAAAATTTCACCTGAAAGAAATTACACAATTTTGGATTCAAATGGCCATGGAGTACCCTAAAATAAGTAACAGAGCACTGAAAATTTCGATACGTTTTCCAACAACATATCTTTGTGAGCAAACATTTTCACTGTATGCAGCTACAAAGACCAAATTTAGAAACAGGCTAAATATTGAACATGATTTGCGCTTACAGGTAACAACCATAACTTCAAATATTGAACTACTTTGTGAACAAAAGCAAGCCCATCCGAGCCACTAAGAAATAAATCAGTACACTGTACTTTTACTGATATAAATTTTGCAAGCAGAAATTTTTGAACAAGTAAGTAGATGTAAAGTTTTCTTTAAATATTGATATTTTTAATACATTGATATTCTAAAGGCTTGAAGAAAATCTTATCTGGTGCTAATGACCGATTGTTTCTGTTTTTAGTGTATTTTTTTCATTAAGAGTCCGGAATGTTGTTTTTCTTTCTGATGTAAAGCAGGTTTAATAAGTTTGGAACCCCCTGCATTATGTGACAGATTATGTTTTCAATGACCACTATGTGACAGATTATGTTTTCAATTTTACCTTCAGTGAAAAAAAATGTATAATGTATATAAAATATCATTAAACATTTGGACCATTACATAACACTAAAATATCATTAAACATTTGGACCATTACATAACACTAAAATATCATTAAACATTTGGACCATTACATAACACTGAAATATCATTAAACATTTTGACCGTTACATAACACTAAAATATCATTAAACATTTGGACCATTACATAACACTAAAATATCAATAAACATTTGGACCATTACATAACACTGAAATATCATTAAACATTTGGACCATTACATAACACTAAAATATCATTAAACATTTGGACCATTACATAACACTAAAATATCATTAAACATTTGGACCATTACATAACACTAAAATATCATTAAACATTTGGACCATTACATAACACTGAAATATCATTAAACATTTGGACCATTACATAACACTGAAATATCATTAAACATTTGGACCATTACATAACACTAAAATATCATTAAACATTTGGACCATTACATAACACTGATTACTAAATTAAACGTGATGTTATTAATAACGTCATAATGTTATTCATAAACCTAAATTTATATACGTTTTATAAGCTAAAAGGGACGCACACGCACGCACCAACTCTTAGGCTACTCTTATATGAACGAATAGTGGGGTTGACCGTCACATTATAACGCCCCCACGCCTGAGCGAGCATGTTTGGAGCGACGGGGATACGAAGTCGCGACCCTCGGATTACGAGTTGCACGCCTTAACACGCTTGGCCATGCCGGGCCTTGTGTATTTCTACTTGATCACAAGTTGTTAAGTTGCAGTCTATAGAACAATACATGAATAACTTGTGTGTTTTTGGTTGATCACAAGTTGTTAAGTTGCATGTAGTCTATAGAACAATACATAAATAACTTGTGTGTTTTTGGTTGATCACAAGTTGTTAAGTTGCAGTCTACAGAACAATACATAAATAACTTGTGTGTTTTTGGTTGATCACAAATTATTAAGTTATAGTCTACAGAACACAAATTAAATGAATAAGTTGCTCTACAAATTTCTAAAGTTTCGAATGAATCCTGAAAAATTGCATTACTCAGTTTTAATCCTTTGTCATTCTGAATGGATACTCTTCACTCGGACTGGTTGTGGCCAGGTGATTAGAGCACTCGTCTAGGAATCTGCGAGTCATGGGTTTGGATCCCCGTTCCACCAAACATACTCGCCTTTTCTTGATGACGAGAAACCCACTTGAAGTAAAAATGTATATCAGAACGGCTGGTATGGGAATTAGAACTTTTATTGAGATATTATGTCTCAAACTATGTATGACTGATATTATAAATAAATCAATAAAAGTGTTAATTCCCATACCAGCTGTTTTGAGATATATACTCACCATCTCAACCGTAAAGGCGTCAAAATGTGATGGTCAATCCCACTATTCGTTGGTAAAAGAGTAGCCCAAAAGTTGGATCTGTGTGATGATGACTAGCAGTCTTCCCTTTAGTCTATCACTGCTTAAGTAGGGACAGGTAGCACACTTATTCCTCGTGTAGCTTTGCGCGAATTGAAAAGAAACCAAATAGACTGGGTTTAGAGCGGTATATTATGATAAAACAAACTTACCATTCAAGTATCCTTATATACTTGCATTAAATGGATTTATCGAACCCTGAGGATTGTCTTCTGGATTCTAATAATGGAGGGATACATAAAGAGACCTTCCCACGTAAGTTCAGTGTTCCCCGGTGTTGCCGTATAACGAATACAGGATAACTTCTTGTTATTAATAAAATTACAAATAAAAACTATTTAAGTTACTGAATTCACTAGTCAGAAAAACTAAAGTATCAGTGGCACAATGTTACAGCTCTGATTTTCGGGCTTTGTGGATCACTGTAGTTAAGCATTTGAAATATGACTTTAGAAGTTATTTAGCAATGCGAGTAGATGAAACTAGATGTATAGAACTACCTAAACTTCTCTTTAAAAGAATGTATATCTGATTTATATGATATACGATGTTAATATATTTATTCAAAAATAATTGTAACTGTTGGATGATTTTTGTTTTTTTATAGCAAAGCCACACCGGGCTATCTGCTATTGTTGGATGAATATATGCTATATGGAAAAAAAGAAAAAAGATAGCTGACTGTTGCCAATTCGAATTGAGTTCTATTAGCTTTTGTGAACAGAAATATCTTAATTCAAGAAAAACAATAAAACGGTAAAACAAAATATAGAATTGACATTGGTAAATACCAAATTACATATTAGTAAGTGTTCTAGAAAAATATTCTTGTTTTTTTATTCTTTTTTAATTTTTAAAGACATACAAAGCTGATTGTTGATTATATCATTCTACAGTATGCGACGAGACACATCGTGGTTCATAGACTTGTTTATAAAAGGAATCTACATTTGCTTCCGCATATTATGTTTTTGTGGTAAATGGCGATGATTGCTTGCATTTATGTATTGTTAAGCAATAGTAAATATATAATAATAATAAGTTTCTGTTGTGTTACAGACGCAAGATTTGTACAACTGTATTGTAATTTTTCTCAGATCTATTTTTTACAAGTGCGGAATGATATTTTACAGTGGAGTGATAGACAGATAGGCTTTTAAATGGTGTCAATGTAATCCTGGGATTGTAGATATATGCATCTAATGTTTTGACGTGTTGTTCTTAAACAAAACTTTATTTTATTTTTCGTGTGATCAATAAAATCATATATGGTTTTGATTAGAAACACATACGTTTAGCATGTGTTTTGGCTCGTAGAAGAATTGTTAAAACATAAATAAATTATTTTAATTACACACATGGCTTGAGTAGTCACTGTTCTTGTGTACAAGTATTGCGGCGCAGCCGTATAACAGGGTACTGTGATAATCTTAAAGCTTATGAATGAGGTACTGGCAGCCATATTTAATGTTTGAAATGGCGTTGATATAGTTGTTTTTTCAACCATTCATTAAATTGGCAAAGAAGAAGTTAGTAATCGATAATATTTGAAAAGACATTTTAGGACTTCTGAAATCTAAAAGTGAGGAGTACATTCTATTTTTGTCACTTAATAATAAATTTAGACTCGTAACATTTCTTTTCACAGTTAGGCTTAACGTTTAAATCGCAGTATATTTTTTACTAAGCCTAACATCGAGAGATTATTTTAGGCTTAATGTATAAACTTTATAAGAGCAAAGTATGAGTACATAGCAATGAAGCAATAGCATACTATAATATATTACTAATTTTGCTCAGTATGTTTCATCATTTTTAATTGAGTCAGTAACCTTAAACCTATGTCAATATGTTAAAAAGATATAGATTATATTCAAGTAACTGAGTGTGATTTAAATTAAGATGATTGTTTTTTTGGTACATAATTAATAAAGGTATTGGTATTACTAAATTAGCTTATTATTAAGTAATTATACTAATTATCAGAATAATCTCATTTATATAATTCGTTAAGTAGTGTGCTCTTAGCCATAAGCCTTAACATAAGTATACGTTTTGAAAATGAAATATCTCAAACGTTCTAAATTCCATGTATACAAAAAACCAATTATTAAAATTACTAATAAATTTATTTTTTATTTAATTTTGACTTCTGTCACATTTATATGAAGGATTTATTGTTATTTTCAAGATGTTAGGGAGAACCAAAATAAAAATTTGCTACTTGACATTTATGTATTATTGTAAGATAATTAGTTGGTATAAACTGTGGTTGGTTCAATACATGTGATATTTCATATGTGTCAATATAGTTTAAAGTAATTATTGTGCATGTGGATAACTTATAAATGCATATAGTTGTACTTAAATTAGCTTTTGGTAGGACATAATTTTCAATTTATACTCGCTAAATAACGTTTGAATCTTTACATGCTTTTATTTATAATTTATATCTCCATGTATGTGACTAGCTTTAACTTAGGAGTACCAAAGTTTGTAATTACATGATTTTCTGTTTCTTGTGTCATTATTTTGTTTACACAGTACTGTAGTTAGTATTAATAAATATAGCCATATTAAGAATTGAGAGTTTAAATGTTTGGTTTATTTCTTCAAAGTATAAGATGTGAGGAACTTCACATGAACAAGTAGAAGTTCCATGTGCAGAATGTTTGAAGGGAAACACATTCATTTCTCACCGGTGGATAGCAAGCCTCTTTGCTCGTATAGTGCAAAACTTTGCAAGCAGCGTCGGTTAAATGGATTTGCCTTTTGTATTCGACACATTTTGGAAGACAAAACTGCACCATTCAAACAGTGTGCTCATGTGGCAAGGTATAACAACCAGAAATGTACAAATCCTATACCTTCAAATGAAAACCGAGAGTAAGTACACATCTTAGACCAGTTGTTTATTAGATATGCTACGTTTAATTTAACAGTGTTGAGAGCTGGTGGTTCTCATTACCCAAGACTAAGAACACATCTTAGACCAGTTTATTAGATATGGTACTTTTAATTTAACAGTGTTGACAGCTGGTGGTTCTCATTACCCAAGACTAAGAACACATCTTAGACTAGTTGTTTATTAAGTATGGTACTTTTAATTTAACAGTGTTGATAGCTGGTGGTTCTCATTAACCAAGAGTAACATGTATTCTGTTATTAATACAATAAGAGACTTCAGTAATATTTTTACTTACTTTTTGTAGTTATTTAAACCCTTTTGAAACATGTTCATAAAAACTAATATTTAAACAACAAGGTTTTAGTTTTAACCCTTGAATGTTTATGGCTTATTGTGTAAACAATTGATTATAGTTGAGTATTAGACACATTTCATCGTATCTGTACAAAAATATAAAACTTGTCTGATATTGCTACTAAGTTAAGTGTGTAATAAATTTGTTTGACAAGTAGGTGCAGTGTATGTGTGTGTGTGTGTGTGTGTGTGTGTAACTTCCAGCTCTCTTACTATAAGAAATAAGTAATTTATGATTGAGTAAATAAACCATGAAATAAGTCCTCTGAATAAGGTTAGTGTATAATAAATGTTAAATTTCAAGCAGTTAACTAGATTGAGGTGTAGGTGCTTGTGTAAGTTTTAGAAGTAATAACTTGTTTTGTAATTTTAGAACACTTTCCACATGCCAAAAAAACAACAAAAACTTATCAAAGCAACTACTCAGTGACAGGTGGGAAGAAAACTTTCCTTGATGAGAAAAAACATGGTTTATTATGTAATTACTGATATTAGATACCATTACCTTTTTAACAATAGAATTTTAAACTAAGAAGTGTGTTATATCTTGGATAGCACTTTTTTATATATGCTATATTAGTAGTTTTATTCAGTGTAAGATTTTTTCATTGTTGAGTGACTGTTATATATGTGAAAGTATCTCTCTTCTTTTTACTCAAGTTATTTGAAGTTTGGGAATACATTTCATCAATGTTGAAAACATTACCTTCTATTAAAAGAACAATTATTTTTGTTTGCTAACCTAGGTTAACTAAACCTTCAGCCAGTGACCTATTAATTATGACATCTTGAAGTCTACAATCATGTAAATTTTTAATGAAAGATTAATATTTATAACTATGAATAATTATATACAATTGATTATATAATTCAAATACATTTATACTTGCTACTGTATTAGATCTGTCATTATATGTAGGTGTAAACTCTTTTAATCATTATTTAGTGATATCATAGTGACAGATATTTGTTAATGTCTTGTAGTATTTTGATGTAGTTTGACTGCCCACTGTAGTAGATTCTTAGAAGTAGTAGTTACAGTCTTAGTTCAAGTATTTGTTGTTTTAGAGATATATAAAGAGAACTCTAATGAAGGGAAGGTTTGGAACATTATAAGAAACAGTGTTTCAAACCTTTGATATGAACTTGCATAACAACAGGTGCCTACAGATTATGGAAGATAAAATGTATGACTTTTGTGGTTAAAAATATACAACTGAAATTACAAATAATTTGTAAAAGGCTTCATATGTAGATTGTTTTTTATGTGGCTTGAGTAAGTGTGTGTTTTTTTCTTATAGCAAAGCCACATCGGGCTATCTGCTGAGCCCACCGAGGGGAATCGAACCCCTAATTTTAGCGTTGTAAATCCGTAGACTTACCGCTGCACTAGCGGAGGGCAACTTAAGTAAGAGTCCAATAAAATACAATAAATAGTGACATAACCACAAATTTACTTTTTTGTTTTGTTTTGTTACCAAAAGGCCTGTTAAAAATTGAATTGGTTCTGCCTGATAAATGTATAATCTAACAAACAAAAAGGAAACTTCAAAGAGTAAGTGTTCAATTAATATTTAAAATAATTTCTTTGTAACATTAAATTGTAACATTGTACCTGTGCCACTGTAGGTATATTCACCTTGTGTGAGGTCATCACTTAAATAATATATGAAATAATGTTTATAAAATGTCAACCTCTTCAATTATACCTGAACAATCCATAAATTAATAATGAACTATTACAAAGAGCCCTGCTGGTGTTCATAGGTCAACTTGATGTTCACATGTCAAGTGTTCATATATTTTCCAAATTCCATTAGTTGGTCTTCATGTTTGAGTATGAAGAATGTAATCAACCTAGTGGTTATGAGTAAGTGGTTTAAACTCAGTAGGACAATCCTTCAACCAGATATTCTTATGAAAATATTAGACATGTGTCAAGCTAGACTCCACCTATTGACCACTGAACTGAAGAACATAGTTGTTCTGAATCACACCAGTATTCTGAAAGATTGTCTACTGTATTCCTTGTCTTTAAAATCAAAATTAATGTAGAAGTTATTTGTTTTATCTGAGGGAAGGTTAGTAAACAGATATTGAGTATAGAAACTTGTTAAATAAGCATCTTCATCAAATCTCAAGTTTCAACATTATCAGAAAATTTAAAACTGTCTTTAAGTGTGTAATTATCTGGACACTAAAATTTGGACTGTGTGTAATTAAAACAACCTGTGTTAGAAACAATGGGGTAGTCAAGTTTGTTAATCTTAGGTTGTGTGGGAACTGACTGATATAATGTCTTTATAGGTATCATCAATACCATTAGTTTTCTTTAAATGTAATAAGTTTATTTTCTCTTGGGGTCTTTTGATAGTTTAGCAAACATGGTGGTGCTACTGATGAAATGTGTCACTTTCTCAGTGTAATTTGCTTTATTTAAAATGTTGTTTCCTTTATCTGGTTTAGTAATAACAGTATCACTGTTTCACTTACATGTTTACTGCTCATTTTCTTTGCTAATATTAAAACATTTAGGTTCAGAATCTCAAGAAGACAGCATTGCTGATGTGTGTTCTAAAACTTTTGAAAGTTTCATTACAAGGTGGATAAACATAAGTTTTTAATTTTCTTTATAGGAGTTCAAAAGAAGCCAGATAATTATGATAGTTAAGCATTTGTGGCACTAGAGAATATCTCAAGCCACTAAATAAAACTCTTTTCTCTACTTCCACTCTTGTATAGTTAGATAAGTTATGAATAACATTATCTGGAAAACCTAAAACATTTGTGTCTTCTTCAATTGGCTTTAAGACTTGCAGTTTCTTTAATGAATAAAGTTATTCTGTAAACACTGACCAAAATATTTTACATGGATGAAATCTACTCTACTTGTAAATACCTTCTATCTTGTGTTTTAAGGAAAGAACGTCTTTAAATATATGTGTGAATAAGGTTCTCTACTTGACACACAGGTGTACAACAAACAAGGAATGCTTGTTGGTTGTTACCAAAAACCCACCTAAACTGGTCTACAGTCACTTTGACAGTTTTATTTTTCTCCGTTTGAAAGAAACTTTTTGAAATATCTTGCATCACACATACAATGAATTGTCAGTTCCTGTGAACTTTTATAGCAAATGTTAGATAGACTAAAATCAGTTTTAAAACTTAATTCTCTCCCAAACAACTTCACAGATTACACAATCAATAAAACCATTTAACAATCTGTAGCCAGGTCGCTGAACTATGACATTCCAGAGTTACAAGTCATGGTTTCTCTACCATACCACACAGTCCTTGAAGAAGATGTTAAACATCATAATTAGCACAGTCTATTTTCAAGTTTATCTTCAGTGTATGTTTAGATAACTATTGATAATAAAAAAATTTTTTCAGTCTTAAAGATCAAATACAGCTTTCCCAACAGTCTTGTCATTTACAAGTTCTTTTGCTCCACACGTGGGAGTGCTTACATCATATTGACAGTCAGAATACTGGGAGATAATGTAAAACAATGCTCTAATCACAGGTTCAAGGACAGCTCAATCATTCTTCAATATGCACTAGGTGAGTGTGATGTAGTTCCATCCTTCAGTATATTTAGAGAAATTGGCAATATCTTAAAAAGGTTGTTCTGTGGGTGAAGCAAACTGCTGGTTCTTCAAAGTAAGAAGGTTGATATTTTGGAAAAGAAAAATTCATACATCGCTTAAGTGATAGCTTCAAACAACGTGAATATACCTATAGTGGTACATGTACTAGAGGTGCATGATCCAATGATTCAGCCTGTCTTTTCATCTCCTAAATCTGTTCCTTAGTGGGGTTCAAATTTACATTGGCCTTCACAGTTTTAGATTTCTTTTTGAGCTGTGATTTTTACAGCTTTCCTTTTTTGTCACAAGCTTCTTCAGTTACTTTTTTTTTCTTCAAGATGCCATAAAAACATAGTTTATCATATTTCTGTCAACCTTATAATGTTTAAGAAGCTTTCCTTTCCATTTGCCATGCCTGAAGTCATTGCTTTGTACACCTGTCATTGAGTCTTAAGATTGTCCTGCAATAAATGCTTATTAACCCTACTGAGACAGGTATTCCTATGGTTACAGGTCAAAGGTCACATCATCAGGTTTGTTGAATTACATTAAAAATGTTATTGAACTACTATTTTATGAATGTATGACAGTAAGTTTGTTATCAACTTGTATAATACAATTTAATTATTTATATTATGCATTAGTAAATTTCATAATTTAAAAGTAAATATTTAAAAAAACACACCTAAATATTGATTTTTGTGTGTTATATAGTATGATGAATTTAGCACTGGTTCATATTAGATGTTTATGATATACATATACAGTGTGTGTAGTTTCTTATAAATTGGGAACTTAAATTATCAGTATTGACAGGTAAGAATATAAAATAAGAACCTCCTATTTTTTCTGTTTGGTGAGATAGATTTATTGAATCAAACACAGTAACCCCACCCACTTCTTTCCATTTTTGGAAACTTGTGTACACCTACTTCTGTGACATGAATAATAACCAATTAAAAAGTCAGAATGGCTCCCATGTGATTCTCTGAACATTTGCAAATTATTTTTGTGGGCAACCATTTATTTTCATGGTAGATTCCAAGAGGTAAGACATTATTCAGCTCAAAAAATTATTGTTTTTAGATTCAGATGTGGCTTAACTGCTAAACTTGATAAATTAAGTGGAATTCTGTGGTTTTTATATTGTAATTTATGATTTTTTTTTAAATTTTAAAATGCATATATGAAACAAAAATTTTTATTTTACATTCTCCATGTGTATAATGTGATAAGGCTTAGTAAAATACAGCAAATAACAAATGAGTACAAAGTTCATAACTAGAAGGTGTGATTGTTTTCTATACTTCTTTATTTACTGTTCTATGTTG